>NC_088298.1:24195967-24418962 GCF_032854445.1 Liolophura sinensis
GGATTTGAGACAATCATTGATACAGGTAACAGTTAGTCTTCTTATTTGTTATTACATATTGTTTGACTCCCTACAAAAAAGGGGGATAAAGGATACATGAAAGGGAACTATAAAAGCAAGATTATCTTTCTGTGCCAAATGACGAAAAATTTTGCCTCGAAAGTTTACAAAAAAAAAAGGTTGATCTTGCTCGGAACTCATGAACACCCCCAAAGTGCCCCGAGCCCAGTGAACCATGTCGCCACCATGTGTGGGCAAGGTGACATGTACACAGACACTGCATGGTAATTGGGCCAGCTTAGCGCCCCCTCCGCATCCCCACACCCGCCCCCTCTTGGCCTGTTCTCCACACTCCCGCCCCTATTCAGCCAGACCCGTTCGGTCTGTCCCCGATAGAGTTCTTTGTAAACAGGAATCATCGTTGACGTTATCACTGCAAGCAACTTAATTTCCGGACTGACCACAGGGGCACAAGAAAACTGTACTTTGAAGTCATTTTTACCTCCAAAGTGAAGATGACAAATTGGCTTGTACTGTTACATGTTACACATCATAATCTGCTTCAAGTTTCCTACGTTCAAAAGTTTTCAGATTTATAAAGTTTGCAGGTGATAATTGGTCAGCTTAAAGTTTAATTTTTGTTTTCATTAATTATTATTTGATTTCTTCAAAAAAACAGTCATTCGGTAAGAAAAGTTATTGTAGGATTTTGAACAAGGAAAAGGATTTACTTGACGGCTCATTGGGGAAGCTTTCATTGATTATGATTGATTGATTGATTGATTGATTGATTTGTGTTGAACACGTGACCTCATTGGCCGAGAACTTGATGGTCTTAGTGAGCCATTACTTTTACCGTCATTAAAGTGAAACATTTGTGACTACACTTCAGAATGGTTATCAAATCAATCAGATTGAAATGACAAATCTAATATTTCCTGGTAACGTAGATAAAATAATCTCGATCATATTTGAGAAAGAAATGGAAGTGACTTTTTTTTTTAAATTCATGTGTGCAAGCTCTGTAACATGTCAATTTAGGTGTGTTATTTTTAACACTGTTGTCAGGCATTCCAAGCCCCACAGGATTTGCTGTAGACTGGGTATCCCGCAACATGTACTTCACCTCCAACAGCACAAAAGAATCACGATATCTGTAGCAAATCTCAATGGAGCATATCGAAGAGTGCTGATTGCTGACAATATCACCAGCCCTAACTCGCTGGCAGTCCATCCAGAAAAAGGGTGAGTTATAACACTCTCTGTGTCTCTTACTACAGGGCTCCCCCAGCTCTTGGAATTCCTTGAAATTTTTCTTGACTTTGGAAAAAGAAAAGTACTTTTTGGTAGCAGATTTTTCAAGGTTAAATATTGTATTACATATGTTTAAAAAACGGTGATAAGTAAGTATCCCTTAATCTCCATATGGGTGGTTTATGGAACTCTGACTCTGCTCATGGGTGGTAACTTTGAATCTGAATATGGGTGGGAACTCTGCTCAAGGGTGGGAACTCTGACTCTGCTTATGGGTGGAACTCTGACTCTGCTCATGGGTGGGAACTGACTGCTCGTGGGTGGGAACTCTGACTGCTCAGGGGTGGGAACTTCGACTCTGCTCATGGGTGGGAACTCTGCTCATCAGAATCAGACCTTAGAATGTTTAGTTAAAGTTGTCACTATTATTCTTTACAAGTAAAGTGTAGATAAATGAGCTTCATGGTATTCATTGATTCAGTATGATTTAAATGTTAATTTTGTTATTTTATATTATTTATTATTGTATTTGTTTTTTGATTGACAGGTATTTATTCTGGTCAGATGACGGGGGCACAGATCACAAGATCGTGCGGGCCAGTATGGACGGGACAAACCCTACTACCATCATGGCAGGAGGAAAGGTCAAAAGTCCAGGCAGTAAGTCAGCCATGAGGATCGAGGTGCTGTTGTTCTGTTTTAGATTCAAATTTGTAGGTTCAACAATAGTAAAAATTAATAAAAATGTGATGGCTGTTCCTTCTAAATTAAACCTGTTCTATTTGAAAATAGTACCATGTAAGAATCAAATATCTGTGAATATATTATTAACATTTTAGGTAAAAAAATTCATTTTGTCTCTTTGAGTTTGTCTTAAATCTTAAACAGAAAAAAATGTGTGATATTTGAATCTAGCTCTCACATGAGCAGCTGCAGCCTGGAAGTCATTAGTCTGAGTAAACATAGAATTAATGGCCTTATATGGCTCTGAAATGCACTTTTTCACGCTCATTAGAGCAAATATATTTATCAGTATATCATTGCATTAGTTTTGTGGAGTTATATTCTCGCCGGTATTGTCTTTTATTGTTAACCTCTGTAAGTGGTATGTTGGTGAATGAATTAATGAAATGAAATGAAATGAAATATACACAATCAAATAAGAGGAATGCCAATAATCAAAATTTGACATTTCAGGTCTTACAGTTGACTTGAAGTCCAACAAACTCTATTGGATTAATAAAGAAACCAAAAACATCAGCTGGTGTGACTTCAACGGTGAAAACCTGCGGGAGCTGAAAATCCCGAGCCATGTGGTTGACCCCGTCACGATAACCGTGTATGGACAAAGCCTGTTTGTGGCCGGCAAGGACCTGATTGGCCAGCTGGATATGACCAACATGGTCTTCAAGTCTCTCCGTGACAGCACACCTGGGGTCAAGGCCATGCGGGTGTACGACCCTACAGGGCGCAGCTCAGGTGAGCTTCTGGGTGGAATTTTATTACTCTTAATCTTCACCTTTCTAATGTCTAAAACACTTTTTTCATGCATTTATTAAGAAAGTAAAAAAATGATTTGTTTGTGTCACTAAAGAGGAGGTTGCAGAGGTGGAAGAATTAAGGTATTCACTTGTATGATGGGATATAACTCATTATGTAAATAAGCAAATTCTTTTCACAGGTTACTAACGAGTGTGCTAAGGACAATGGAGGTGTGCCCAGCTGTGCCTACCTGTACGGGCCTCACAGAGGGTTTGTAAATGCACTGCGGGATATCAGCTCATGGCAAACAACAGAAACTGCACAGGTGAGGTCATATCAGATTGATTAAGATTACCCATTTTGCAGAAAACAAAGAAACAAAAAAGTATGAAATTTCATCAGTCAAAGATGAAATGATCATGACTGTTCTTAATTTCATTGTAGTATCAAATTGTCATACTGGTTTTCATTTCCTCCAGGTATCAGATTGTCATACCAGTTTTTTATTTCCTCAAGCTATCAGATTATCCTACCTGTTTTTATTTCCTCCAGGTATCAAAATATCATTCCAGTTTTTGTTTCCTCCAGGTATCAAATTATCATTCTGGTTTTTATTTCCTCCAGGTATCAAAACATCATACCTGTTTTTATTTCCTCCAGGTATCAAAACATCATACCTGTTTTTATTTCCTCCAGGTATCAAAACATCATACCTGTTTTTATTTCCTCCAGGTATCAAAACATCATACCTGTTTTTATTTCCTCCAGTATCAAATTATCATTCTGGTTTTTATTTCCTCCAGGTATCAAAACATCATACCTGTTTTTATTTCCTCCAGGTATCAAAACATCATACCTGTTTTTATTTCCTCCAGGTATCAAAACATCATACCTGTTTTTATTTCCTCCAGGTATCAAATTATCATTCTGGTTTTTATTTCCTCCAGGTATCAAGTCTTTCCTGATGTACTCCTTCTGGTACCAAGATTCAGGGCATCTCACTCGACCCGACTGACACAGTGCTGGAAGGGTTACCTCCCATCTCCAAGATCAACATGGCCAGTGCAGTGGATTTCTATGCCAGTAAGTTTCTCTTTTCTTCTCGTGGGTATTACGTGTTACCCGTTTACAGTCAAGAGTTCAAATCCCTTCTCTGGCCAAGTTTTGTTCATCATACATGCCATTTTTACAGTTATACCCATTGGTGAGAGGATATTTTTTCATGAATAAACACAAATAAGGTGACCGCTTTGGTGCCCTAATGACCTTGAAATCGTGAGATGAAACCCCAGGCGGGTTTTACCAAAAAAATGGTACTGGCTGCTGCCTGAGAGTACTGAGGGATTAGATCAAGGAATCAGGACTGCTTGCCCGTGTCGAAATTATGTCAGGTGTCATCCGCATGATACTTCAGTGGCAGCACCGCTTCAAACTGGCGGCACGGACTCCCCCTTCACAAGAAGACACAGTACGTGTACAAACGCCTAATGACTCCTCGTCGTGATATGATTGAAAAATTGCGAAGTATGGCTTTAAACATCAAGCTTTATGTACACATATACATACTGAGCAAGTTTGTGACCTCATACTAAATGCTTTTAGCTGTTCAGTACAGATTAGAAAGTCTGAAAACTGGGCTGTTATATTTTTCTAGGGTCACTTGTCACAAAGTTTCTTACATATTTCCCTTAACTTTTTCGTAAATTATGTTTTATAAAAGACCATTTTACACGTTTTACCGGAAAAGTTATGAAAAACTGATTTTCGGAGTTTTGAGAAAGTAGCCCCGTACCATTTGGCAGTATCATTGGCACTTAGTCTGTGCACAGTATTGCAGCATCACAGCATATGCGTAGTACTTGCATGTGATAGCTGACCTTTTGCTGTTCTCATGTCAGCCAGCAACCTGCGGATGGTCGTGGGTTTCCTCCCACCATAATGCTGGCTGCCGTCGTATAAGTGAAATATTCTTGAGTGCGGGGTTAAACACCAATCAAATAAATAAATAAATAAATGCTGTTCTTGTGTGTAGTTGCTAACATAGGTTTATCCAGTGGGGTGTCTCACTGTCTTTGAGACGCCCTGTTCTAACAAAATAAACATGGGAGAGATGGGGGAAGATAGGAGAAAATCGGAAATGAGACTGTTTTGTTTTCATATTCTGGCAAAAATCTGTGGCTGCTATCCAGTATAAAGTTTAGCCAGACTCATAGCTACTGTTGCGTTTCCTGCCACCCTCCTCCTCCTCCTCCTCCTCCTCCTACTCCTCTTCCTCCTCCTCCTCCTCCTCCTCCTCCTCCTCCTGCTGGTCGGGACAGTTGCAGGGGTTGCGTTATTTGTTGTTTTCTCTTCTTGTTTGCTTTTTATATGTAGATGTAATTTCAACCTAAATTTTGTCTATGGCTAAGTTGCTTATTTTCCCTTATTCTGGAGTTCTATTGACTTTAGAAAGGTGTTTTGAGAGGTGTTTGATGGTAGGATGATTTCCTGCTGGGAAAATGTAAATTTTAGCTCCAGAAGTAATATCTCATGACATTTATCTGTCACCAAAAATGATCTTTTGTGGGCTATTTTTTAAGGTCATTTAGGGAACACTTTGTACCGATCAGCAACTATATGATACCACCCGGAGTACGGCCGGCATACACATGGAATAAAAGGATGTTAATATGAAATTAAAATCATTAGTACCAGTACCTAAAATTTTATGATAATTTTTTGTTGTTGTTTTTCTGTTTCTTCAGAGGAAGATTACATATACTGGGTGACAGCAGCTCCAGAAAAATCTCCCGGATCAAAAGAGATTAACAAAAAGGGAGACAATCATCAAAGATGGACTGAGTGGTGTGGAGGGACTGGCTGTTGATTGGATGGCAGGTAAGCAATCAAAATAGCTGTTGCTTGTAATACTGACCAATGAGAAGAATCATTTCCTTAATATTTCCCTTGAGAACCTTTGTAAGCTGTTCACCATTGAATGAATGAATGATTATGGCTTAACGCCACATCGGCAATATTTCAGCATATTGTGGCGAGTTCACCATGAGAACCCTTTTCAGTTGTGGGCAATAAGAAACCTTTTAAAGTGTAGGTCAGTGAGAAATTTTACAAAGTGTTGACCGGTGAGAAATGTAACGTTTTGTCTGATGAAAAACTGAAAATGTTGAGCCGTCAGGAAACTTATAAAATGCTGCTCAAAGAAAAACCTTTGTTGACAAATAGGAAATGTTATTAAATGAAGACGAAAAAGAAAACACTGTAACTAAGAATTTTCATCTTTTTTATGGTCTCAGGTAACATCTACTGGACAGATCATGGTTTACACACGATTGAAGTGGCGCGACTCAATGGCTCCAGTAGATACGTCCTTCTCCATGGCAACATGGACAAACCCCGTTCCATTGTTGTCCTATCCAGCTAAAGGGTAAGGCAAACGCATTTTGAAGTGACAGAAAAAAAAACAGTTGTTTTCGTTTATGTATAAGGATTAGTTCTCAGACGCTGCAATGGCCCTGCCACCATTTCAGGTATTTCAGTGGCAGGGTTGGCACAGTCACGAAAAAAAAAATAATGATTATGTGACCAGTAAATGAATTGTGAACCAAAAAAATCAGTAGGACTGATAAACTTATACCTTTTGTGAAGCCCTGAAATTGGTCAATACAATTAATGTAGTTTTGTCTTCAGAATCAAATTAAAACTACGTAAATTGCGCTGAAAGGTAGCTCTTTCAAATGCGAACAGGTTGAGGAATCAGGGTAGATGGACTGGCTATGTGAACAACTGTGTATTCCTCTTACATTTACATGAGTAGTGGCTAAAATGAGGAGACCAGATGTCCGAAAAATCACAACTAATCCAGTCTAATGGTGAAACATGGCGTCACACAGCTGGTGTGAGATTTTGTTTGTTTTGTAAAGGGCTTCGTAATATAAGTGAAATATTCTTGATGACACGTTAAACACCAGTCAAATAAGTAAATAGATCATGACTTAAGGTGAAACATATATTATTGTCAGATTTGGTCGTAAGAAATGATAGAATATCGTAATGAATTAAGCAACAGTAGAATTATGTTCTCATCGGGACTGACATTAGAGTGAAGTAAGCAATCAGGACACTCAGTCAATCGGCCAAGTACTGTATAATGGGTGTTTTGTCCGCTGTCTTCGTCATGGTACTTCAGCGGAGACAGCATTTTAGCGGCATGGGACTGGCCGTGCCACAAGAAGACGCATTATGTGTTCACACAACTCATCGTCCTATGACTGAAGAATTGTTAAGTCAGACAAAGTGTAAGGAGACATACATACATGCCAGATATGATGGGAAAATTGTCCCAGTGTGAAATAGTCATCTTTGGTCCGTTTGCACTGACCATGATGATAATTTATAGTTGTCAGCATTTTCACGTTATGTATGCAGGTTACACATGAAAAAGATTGTTAGTTGGTGGTTTTAACAATCTGTGTACCCCCGGTCCTCCCACCTGTGGAATAAGTGAAAAACTTTTGAGTACTGCAGTTCTCCAACTTTTTTTTGAATGTTTGCAAGGTGTTTATTCAAGCATATTATGAAGGCATTATTCTGTGTTGACTGATAAAAATTATACGTTTTGTCAAACCCTGGCAAGTCTAACCAATGTAGTGTTTGTCTCCAAAATTAAATTAAAGGTATGCATTAATTGAAAGTTGCTCATTAATATGTGCAAAAAAAGAGTTTGTAGTTAAAAAAAAATACAGCAATCAATAAACCTTATTTCTATCTGATTCATTTCAGTTACATGTTTTTGGGGCGAATTGGGGAACGGGGAAAATTGAACGTTCGCACCTGGACGGCTCTAATCGCACAGCCATTATTGAACAAGATATTCAGGCTCCAATGGTCTGACTGTCGACTATGAGACGGAAACGCTGTACTGGTGTGACCAGCGCATGAACAAAATCGAAAGCTGCAGTCTGGATGGTGAAATCGCAAAATTCTGGTTACCAATGTAACCGATTGTAAATCACTGACCTTGTTCCAGGAATTCATTTACTGGATTGATACGTAAGTCAATTTTTATTGTCGTAACAGAGACAAAAAGAAATCTTTAAACCTGTTTATTTTTCTAAGACAGGAGCTCAATTTCAGCTTTGTTTGAAATGAGGCTTTTATTTTCAGCAAAATAAAATGTAATATTCCTGTCGCCCATAAGTGTGTATATTTGTAATTTTTGTGTAAATTGAGGTGTGAAATACCCATGATACCTGTGGCCACAGGTTTAATTTATGGAATTTGATCCAATCAGATGCTTTATTTTTCTTGCCATATCAGCTGTCAATTTACAGATATGACACTCTCTTCAAACAGACACCAATATGTCATTAGGTATTAGCCAGGTCAAGGGCTGTTTGCGAAAATAGGCGTGATGTCCAGTGGTGATAGCTGTCAGAACAAGTCTGCTGGAACAACACGATTGAAGGGCGCTAATCTGGAGCCGCCCTGTTCACTGTTAACATCATTTTCGACTATTGACGGAAAATGTGCATGAAGCAGTTGAATTATTAGGAGATATAAATTATTTCAACCTCAAAAATTGAATCTTTCGTGTTTTTTGTTTTTTTTTAGCTTAATTTTGCATAAAACAATTATCCTCATTTAAAAGTTATTTTTCATGCTGTTAATATTGTTGTTGTTGACAGGACAGACTTACAGGGCTCAATCAAGCGTGCAAACAAAATTGACGGCTCACAGATTACTGTAATGAGGCAAAACTTGGGGCAGGATATCAAAGATTTGAAAGTTTACGATCTACAGAGGCAGAAAGGTAAATAATAGTGTTTGAAAGAGGCGGTATAATAGTGTGGGCAGGCTGCGATCATCAGGCCAGTCACAGAGCAGGTCACATGTTCAAATCCCAGTCTTGCTGTTTCTGACTGTGGTTTAAAGTCAAGAGGTTAGTTATTATGAAAATCAAGCTAAAAATGGTTTGTTTGTGTCATTAAAAAAACTTTCCAAATTATTTCACTACACCCCGTAGTTCTCTCAGAGTGTTTCAAAACATTGGTTGCAGGGGTGGTTGAAAAATGAGTGTATATGGAACTGGAGAAACTTTGTCATGTGAAACGCTGTAACTTGTCAATATTGTGGGTAGTTTGGAAAATTTGACAGTTTTTGTCCCATACCGACTCAGAAAATGATTTGCAGACTGGCTTTAAGTCAGGTGGTTTGTCAGGTTTTCACAGAACACTCCAGTTTCTGACCACCCTTATGTAAGTGAGAAATTGTAGAGTCTGATGTACACATTAATCAATCAATCAATCAATCAATCAATCTATCGATCTTTTGACAGGGTCCAATGCCTGCTCCGATACAAATGGATGGTGCGCAGAGCTGTGCTTGTACCGTGGCAGTGGCACCAGAACCTGCGCGTGCGCTTACGGGAAACTTGACAAGGACGGTAAATCCTGTAAAGGTGAGACTGTTCAAAGTTTAGTCTTCACGCCTTTATAAGAGGTTGTGCCAGAGATTTTTGGCAAAAAAATATAAATTCACTAATTAAATCAAATTTTCTATGTTTACCAAAACTGGCTCAAATTATTGCATTTGAGGAAGTATCACCTTCGTACATGTACTATTTATAGTGTGATAATGATTCTAAATTTCGAAAAGTTATGATGTGACCTGCTTCATAAATTTTAGGAACAATTTCGAACACTAACCTGTGATAATTTGTGAAAAGTAATTTTTTGGTCCTATTCTAAAATATTAGTAAAAATTCAGTTGGATTTTTTGCCAAAAATCTCTGGTATACCCTCTTTAGATTCCCTTGACTAAAAGTGTAAAGCAGTGAGGTTTGCCATGTCATAACCCATCATGCTTTACCCTATGTGTTAAAGTTGGAGAAGACCTGCCATGGGCTACCATAGAGAATGGTCATTCACTTCCCTGTTTATTTATAGCCTTGAGGTCCAGAGTGCTCTAATGGTAGAATTTTTTTCATTTTCCAGTTAAAAATGAGTTTTACAACACTTCATGCAAGTGGTGCAACTTTAATATTTTTTTAATCTACCTGAACAATTTAATTGTAAGAGTTACAATTGATTGTAGCTATGATCTCCTTTACAAGAGGGGGCTTTGAACTTTTATCCTCTATCAGGTCCTGTGTGGAGTTATTTTATAATTCAGTTCTGTGACTTTTGACTTTCAGAGTTTGATGCCTTCCTCCTCTTCTCCAAGGTCGTTAGCATTGAGAGCGTCAGAGTGTCAAAAGAAGTCAACCCGAACGCTCCTATCCCCAAAATAGAGAACGCCACGAATATGAGGAATGTGATCGGCCTGGCGTACGACTACAAGAAAAAGCTGGTGTTTTTCAGCGATATTCAGCGTGGAGACATCCAGCAAGTTAACTTTGACGGCAGCAATTTTACAGTTCTTAGTAAAAGTAAGCGTGTTGAAAGGTTTAAAAAGTTTTGATTAATCATTAGCACTGTGGTAAATTTATGCATGAGTGCAATTATCCTATTCTTTGTAGTGATACTGCGTCTCCCTTTTTGTATGTGTGTGTCTCTTAAGCAGCCATTAACTCCTCTACCTTGGTAGGCATTAAATAGTCTGGTAAAAATTCTATAGAATCCTCAGTAGAATGTGGTAAGTTAACAGTGTTAAAATAAAAATTACAAAAAAAACCAGCATAGAATTGTGTGGCGTTATATTTTTTCTTGGGTGCATTGCTTATCTCCCTTGCGTTTTACTCCTCCAGGGGTGGGCAGTGCGGAGGGTCTGGCCTATGATCAACACACTCAGTATCTGTACTGGTCCAGCTATTCCGAATCATCGATCGAAAGGTTGAAAGTTGACGGAGGCTCTGAGAAGGAGCGTGTCGTAAAGCTGCGCTCTGAGGACCATCCTCGCGCCATTGTGATTAACAGTTGTGGATCGTCCATGGGGTAGGGGAAATAACTCTTGACACTTCTCATGCCTTATAGGTGTTTACTGTATATTTATGATCGTCTAACTACCCCCAATTAACTTCAGAAAGTAATGTGCTATGGCAAGTCCATCAAGTGATGCAGGTGATTCAATGTTTATTTAAACCATTGCAGAAAATGCTTTTAATAAAAGCAAAATATTGAGTCATGAATCGTTCCAGATTGGTTTAGATTTTTTGGGTTGTGAAATTTTGGGCTGTGAAATGCAGAAAATGTCTTCAGTTGTGAATGTTCACAGTTTGCTTTGAACTTAGGTACCAAATGTACAGTTGCCATTTATGTCCATTAAAAATGTTATACTCGGTTATCTGATAGTGAATTACCATACCCATAGTTAACATTTATGTCCATTAAAAATGTTACCTTTGTTGCTTTGCAGTGAGTGACTGTACATCTAGCTATTGTTAAAATTTATGTCCTTGAAGAATTTTATACTCAGTTATTGAATAATGAATCATCAAACATATACCTATAGTTGAAATTTATGTGCCTGTAGAATGTTACTCACTGAGTAACTTACTTACAGTAAGTTACAGTAACTTACTTACAGTAATTTACAGTAACTTACTTACAGTAAGTTACAGTAACTTACTGTACCAGTAGTTAAAATTCATGTCCATTAAGAATTTTTTTTCTCACTTACCTAATAGTGACTTTGCAATCATTGTCAAGTAATACATCAAGCAGGTATATTTCCCAACACTGATAAATTGATACCAGTGAAAATACTGGCTCAAGTGAGACTTGAACTCACAGCTTAGGGTGTCCAGTCCCACCACTCTACCAACAGAGCTGTGAGTCATGAGTTCAAATCTCACTCGAACTTGTGTTTTCACTGGTGTCGATTTATCGGCAGTGGAAATTTTACCTACATGTACTTAATAGTGAGTGCATTACCATGCCCGTAGTTAACATTTGTGTTCATTAACAGTGTTACACACGTTTGCTTTGCAGCCAGTTGTTTTGGACAAATTGGAATGATCGTTTCCCAAGCATTGAGCGCTCTTACATTCGTTAACATTTGTGTCCATTAACAGTGTTACACACGTTTGCTTTGCAGCCAGTTGTTTTGGACAAATTGGAATGATCGTTTCCCAAGCATTGAGCGCTCTTACATTCGTTAACATTTGTGTCCATTAACAGTGTTACACACGTTTGCTTTGCAGCCAGTTGTTTTGGACAAATTGGAATGATCGTTTCCCAAGCATTGAGCGCTCTTACATTCGTTAACATTTGTGTCCATTAACAGTGTTACACACGTTTGCTTTGCAGCCAGTCGTTTTGGACAAATTGGAATGATCGTTTCCCAAGCATTGAGCGTTCTTACATTCGTTAACATTTATGTCCATTAACAGCGTTACACACGTTTGCTTTGCAGCCAGTTGTTTTGGACAAATTGGAATGATCGTTTCCCAAGCATCCAGCGTTCATACATGGATGGGACGAACATCAGGAACATCATCACCACGGACATTCGCACCCCAAACGGACTGACCATTGACCACAGAGCTCAGTCGCTGTACTGGTCAGACGCTAGACTGGACAAGATCGAACGCTGCGATTTCAATGGCATGAATAGAGTGGTGAGTGTATTTCTAGCAGAAATCTGAAAGGATTTTTTCATATTTTTTTTTTTTATATTTTAATGACCCCTCTAGTTTATGCATATTTCTGAAGTAGTTGGAAATGATGTCATTGATTAACATACTGCGGATGCCATTGACGTCACACAGTAGAAACATACTGGGGACGCCATTGACGTCATACAGTAGGAACATACTGGTGAAGCCATTGACGTCATACAGTAGGAACATACTGGGGATGCCATTGACGTCACACAGTAGAAACATACTGGGAACGCCATCGACGTCACACAGTAGGAACATACTGGGGACGCCATTGACGTCACACAGAAGGAACATACTGGGGACGCCATTGACGTCACACAGTAGGAACATACTGGGAACGCCACTAACGTCACACAGTAGGAACATACTGGAGACGCCATTGACGTCACACAGTAGAAACATACTGGGGACGCCATTGACGTCACACAGAAGGAACATACTGGGGACGCCATTGACGTCACACAGTAAGAACATACTGGGAACGCCATTGACGTCACACAGTAGGAACATACTGGGAACGCCACTAACGTCACACAGTAGGAACATACTGGAGACGCCATTGACGTCACACAGTGGAAACATACTGGGGACGCCATTTACGTCACACAGTAGAAACATACTGGGGACGCCATTGACGTCACACAGAAGGAACATACTGGGGAAGCCATTGACGTCACACAGTAGGAACATACCGAAGACGCCATTGACGTCACACAATAGGAACGTACTGGGGACACCATTGACGTCACACAGGAGGAACATACTGGAGATGCCATTGACGTCACACAGAAGGAACATACTGGGGACGCCATTGACGTCACACAGTAGGAACATACTGGTGAAGCCATTGACGTCACACAGTAGGAACATACTGGGAACGCCATTGACGTCACACAGTAGAAACATACTGGGGACGCCATTGACGTCACACAGTAGAAACATACTGGGGAAGCAATTGACATCACACAGTAGAAACATACTGGGGACGCCATTGACGTCACACAGTAGGAACATACTGGGGACGTCATTGACGTCACACAGTAGAAACATACTGGGGACGCCATTGACATCACACAGTAGAAACATACTGGGGACGCCATTGACGTCACACAGTAGGAACATACTGGGGATGCCATTGACGTCACACAGTAGGAACATATTGGGAACGCCATTGACGTCACACAATAGGAACATACTGGGGATGCCATTGACGTCACACAGTAGGAACATACTGGGGATGCCATTGACGTCACACAGTAGGAACATACTGGGGATGCCATTGACGTCACACAGTAGAAACATACTGGGGACGCCATTGACGTCACACAGTAGGAACATACTGGGGACGCCATTGACGTCACACAGTAGAAACATACTGGTGACGCCATTGACGTCACACAGTAGAAACATACTGGGGACGCCATTGACGTCACACAATACTGGGGACACCATTGACGTCACACAGTAGGAACATACTGGGGAAGCCATTGACGTCACACAGAAGGAACATACTGGGAACGCCATTGACGTCACACAGTAGGAACATTCTGGGGACGGCATTGACGTCACACAGTAGGAACATACTGGGCACACCATTCACATCATTGACATCACACAGTAGGAACATACTGGGAACGCCTGAACAAAAAAATTCATCTCATTTGTGGGACAATGCGGACTGTCCCAGCAATTTTTCCTCGTGAACTTGATTAGAAAACCTTAAAAAATAATAGGAAAATCATAAAAACATATAGCATCTAGCTCGGACAAAAGGATAAAGTCATATTTTCGGTTTTATTTTTTTTTTCCAGTTTTTGTATTTTTTAGTGTTGGAGCACTAGTGAAACACAAAGTAAAATTAGTGTTGCCTGTAAGATAAAATCTGTGTACAGTATACATGTAGCTGCGTAAACTGAAACAAGTCAGAAGATTTGCAGATTGATATATAATGAGGAAAATAATTTCCAAATAGAAATGCAGGATTACTCTGGGCTTTGCTCTAAATTCTTCCCATAAAGGTATCAGTATTATACTGGTGAAAAAAAAAATCATGATTTCAATTTGAAATACAATGACATAAATAAACAAACAAAAAACCATACATCCACCATTCTTGTATTAAAGCTTGGTTTGTATGTTGCTAAGGTTATTCTGACGTCCATTCCACAACACTCGTTTGGCCTCGCTGTCTACGGAGATTTTATTTTCTGGACGGATTGGGTTCTGCGTGCCGTCTTGAGAGCAAACAAATTTGACGGCTCCGGAATTACACACCTTCGAAAAGGGACACAGCGGCAGCCAATGTCCATCATTGCTGTGGGAGAAGATGTGAACAACTGTAAGTTTGATTATTTATTTTATGTATTTAATTGTTTTTTTTATGCCATACTCAAGAATATTTTACTTATCTCTCAGTACTGTTACACCCTTGGTGATACTAAGGGGTCAACGAAGCTAGATTGGCCGTTATGATTCTGTCATTCATTGAAGTGCACCGGTAGCTTTTCAAATACACGTGGTTTGCTCTCTGCACTGTTTTTCTTTTTTACCTGTAAAAGTGAAAATCCTTGGGTACAGCACTACACAACAGTGAGATTAGCAAATGTACTGTCTTCCTGCTAATGCTTTTTAACCAACTGTAGTGGGAATGTTTCGAAATTTGATTTACAAAGGATATACAATGTGTGCCCCATTATATCTGTTTTATGAAACGAGTGGTGTAATTTTCATTTGGTCTGAGCCTTTGACGAAGAACAAAGGAAAATTAATTCAGGAGTGCATATCCTATTTATCCCATAATTTATTTTGAACGGATTTAGGTGGTTGATAGAGGAGACAGTGTTTGTTTGTTTTGACATGTATGTAAATGAGATGCGTACTGATATCGTTATATGTAAAACGGTTTGAGCCGAATCACACATTGTACTGAATATATCTAGAAAACATTGAGGAAATCTGTGAGTTCTGCGAAGAGAAAGCATAACTAGTTCATCTGCTATTGTACTGATGTACTTAAAGTGGTTAGCAATCACGGTCTCATCACAAATGTCACCACCATTTATATTGAAGATTTGCCGCTTACTTGCGTTTTTCATTTCGACACAGTAATTCATTAATAATTTTCCAGGTCTTTTTTATGTCTTGCTTTTCTTTGTTACAAGGAATTGTTTCCTTGTAAGATGAAGCAGACTATTAACTTTATTTCGATAAGTTCTAAATTGCTGACGACTATGACTTGTCCTGTGTCCTGAGGTGTTGTCTGTATAGACTTTTTTTTCTCGTGGATTGATACCAGTAAGGCACGAGAAATCCAAGGTGTAATTATGGTTATTTTGTAGTCATGGTTGTTACTGGAAAACATCTGTCGTATATTGAAGCAAATTGATACGAAACGTTAGATAGTGCCGAATTTCTATCTTGATTAGTTTGTATATTATCCCAGTTTTTAGCTCTAATGATCTAAAACATCACTGGGGTTATTTCGCTGACACAAGGAAATTATGGGATAAATTAATGTTTTTCGCCGTACTCAAGAATGTTTCACTTATACAACGGCAGAGCCCGGGGAAAGCCCATCACAGTCTGCAGGTTGCTGGAAGACCTTCCCAATTGCTTGCGAGTTTTGAGGTGTATATTTCTGCATTCATTATCTTACCGGCTTTCAATTTCGCTTTCAGGCCACACTAACCCATGCCACAACAACATCTTGGGATGCCAGTATAACTGCACAGTGGATGTTTTGGGGCATGCCAGCTGTACTTGCCCACTCGGTCAGATCCTCCTAGCCGACAAGAGATCCTGCTCAAGTACATTCCCAGAATACTGTTTTTTTTTTAAATTTTGTATTTATTATTTTCTCGCTATTCATGTAGTTTACTTGATTACTATTGAAACTGTAAACCTTTTTTAACCTTTTTCAGTCACTAAATCATTTTTTTCAGTGGAATTTATGCACACAGTTAATATGAAAAGAACTTACAGGTGACCAGTGTTTAAAACTGTATTTTATTATGCTTATTACTTTTAAATGCAAACTGCTCACCTAAATATTTCAAATTTGGTAGAAAAGGAAGACATTTTTTTTAAATTAGAGTTGAATTGGTTTTCACAATTTTTGTTTTTTTCAGTCTTACCACAAGACCACCATACTTTTCTGTTCTATGAAAGACACTGACAAAAATTTCTTTTTCTCTGAATGTTACCTGGAATCTTTTGTCAGTGCTTGAAATTTACATGTAAATAAAAAGAGCATTTATTTCAGTGAATTTTATTAACGTGAATAGGATAAATTTGTGTTTTTAATCATTTCTGTTACGAACGTAATATTTTGTCACCTTTTATATTAGCTTCTACAAGTACATTTTTCCTACTGTCATTTTTGTTTTCTTCTTTACCAGCTGTGCGAAGAGGACCAGTTTGTTTGTGGGACTGGGCTGTGTATACCATACCTCTTGACCTGTAACAACATTACCAACTGCCCGAACAAATCAGACGAGAACGAAGATTTCTGCAGTAAGCTCAGTCCCCGTTATACCAGTGTGTGTGATTGAAAGAGTACCTCAAACATATGATTGTTATTTGATTTCAAGCAGTGTGGGATGAGGCATTGGGACATAAAAATGGCCTGGAAATAAGATTTCCTTTTAGGCCTGCAGTTTGACATCACCAGTGCTAGCTGTCAAAACAATTCTGTGAGAGGAAGAGTTTGGACTGGTCCCACATTCACCTTTTTCTTGTGAAATGTGGAAATGATAGCCCATGTCTTGTGAGTTATCATTTCAACCTCTCACTCGAGCAATATTTGTGGTATTCATCCTTTTCTGTCCCAATATACTCTGCAACAATTTCTTTTGTTCTTTCCAGAGTCAAGAAATTGTCCGTCACAGTATTTTACCTGTGCCAACAGGCGTTGCATGGAAGAAGAGAAACGCTGTGACAACGTGAATGATTGTGGAGATGCCAGCGATGAATGCGGTTGCCAGAGTGAAGAGTTCCGATGTGACAATGGGAATCTGCATCAAAGAGATTGTACCGCTGTGACAGAGATATTGACTGTATCGATAATTCAGATGAAGTGGGCTGCAGTAAGTTGATCGTATGGCTGGGTCAGATTTGTTTGACTGTGCTGGTAACTGGGATGAAGTGGGCTGCAGTAAGTTGATCGTATGGCTGGGTCAGATTGTTTGACTGTGCTGGTAACTGGGATGAAGTGGGCTGCAGTAAGTTGATCGTATGGCTGGGTCAGATTGTTTGACTGTGCTGGTAACTGGGATGAAAGTGGGCTGCAGTAAGTTGATCGTATGGCTGGGTCAGATTGTTTGACTGTATTGGTAACCTGGGATGAAGTGGGCTGCAGTAAGTTGATCTTCTGGCTGGGTCAGATTGTTTGACTGTATTGGTAACTGGGATGAAATGGGCTGCAGTAAGTTGATTGTATGGCTGGGTCAGATTGTTTGACTGTATTGGTAACTGGGATGAAGTGGGCTGCAGTAAGTAGATCATATTGCTAAGTCAGATTGTTTGACTGTGTTGGTAACTGGGATGAAGTGGGCTGCAGTAAGTTGATCTTAAGGCTGGGTCAGATTGTCTGACTGCATTGGTAACTGGGATGAAGTGGGCTGCAGTGAGTTGATTGTATGGTTGTTAGATATGGATTGACTCTGTTGGTAACTGGGATGAAGTGGGCTGCAGTGAGTTGATTGTATGGTTTGTTAGATATGGATTGACTCTGTTGTAACTGGGATGAAGTGGCTGCAGTAAGTTGATTGTATGGTTGTTAGATATGGATTGACTCTGTTGGTAACTGGGATGAAGTGGGCTGCAGTAAGTTGATTGTATGGTTGTTAGATATGGATTGACTCTGTTGGTAACCGGGATGAAGTGGGCTGCAGTAAGTTGATTGTATGGTTGTTAGATATGGATTGACTCTGTTGGTAACCGGGATAAATGAGTTATTTGTTTTATTTATTTGTTTTGTCAACAATATACTGGGATGAATAATAATAGTATAATTTATTTCACAAATCAATTTCAATTTAACTGTGAAAAGTGTAATCACATGACTTTGAGGAATATTCACTAAGCTGTTTTTTCGACCTGGCTCGTAGATTCCCCTGCTGTAACTGGTCATAGGGGCCCTTGTTGGCTTTAAGCTGTCAACCACTCTCCTGTGGCCATTTGCCACGTTGGTTGACAATCAGTCTGGGGCTCGTCTCACAAAGCGCATGCAGGGCTGTGAGGACGCAGTGTGTGCTTTGTGAAACAAGCCCCTGGTGTGCACGCCTGTATGCACACAAGGTAAAGTTTGTCAGTGACTTGCCACAAGTTAGTGGTTTTGCCCCACAGGTCCCTGATTTCTTCCACGTATAAAACTATATTGGCTTTTGTAGAAATCCAAACTTCTTGAGAATGGCAATAAACAATAAACAAGTCAGTAAAGAAAGCAGAGTAGTTTTCTATGAGAAAATTGTTTACATCTTGTTTAATACTTAAGCCAAAAAAATAAATTCATTCCAAACCTTTTTTTTAACTAGATTTGACATGCGCTAACCTGAAGATCAATGGGGAGACCCTGGAAGGCTTGGTGTCCTGTAACACGACCTCCGCCTGCATCCTGCCAAGCTGGATCTGTGACGGCAACAATGACTGCTGGGATGGGAATGATGAGAAGAACTGTACCAAGCCAAGTAAGAGTTGTCTCCTTTTAAACTAAACTAATGGCTGTCTGCCTTATGAATGGATTTAATGTACCTACAAGTTTATGAACTGCTCAAAGGACAAATTTTAAAATCCACCCATATATTATTTCAAAAAACTCCTGCCACTCTGACCTAAGACCATAAAAGAGGAAGTTGTAACTTCCTCGCTTGGTGTTCAGCATGAAGGGGATAGTGCAACTACTGGTTGACCCGTATCAATATAATGGCTCGGGTGGGGCGGCTTACTTGCCTTCAGTAAGTCGTCTCAGAGAAGCAGCACTAGATAAAAGAACGGTGGAAATCCATCCTGCAAAAAGGAGGCACATTACAAGCACTCTGAGGATTCCTTCGTCGTCATATGTTAAGTACGACTTTAAACCCCAAGCACTCACTCACTCCTGCCACTCTGGGTTTTGTCCATCAGCAGAGCATTTTTTCTGCACCACTGGTTACATATTCATTATTTTTGCTCTTATTACATTACCAAATTAAATGACTGAATGATTGATTGGGGTTAGGATGACAGCAATATTTCATATATTCCATATCTGAGCAAGTCCCATTTTAAAGAATCAATTGTCCTAAGTAGGATCAGACGGTTGCAGTTGTGAGTGAGGTAGTGAGCTTCCTTATAAACGTTCTTCACATCTGGCACACTGCTCAATGTCTTTCTGTTTAGGCCTGGAATAAATCATTTTTGTTCTTTTTTTTTTTTGCTATACACCCATCAGTACTGTCTGTATTGTGATTATGGCATGGCTGTGGTCATCCGTGCATTTGTCCTGGCGTAACCTTAACATATTGGCATTGTTTATGGGTGTTCCTCCATAATGACAAGTCTAGTTAGGGGTCCTGATTTGTGTGTGTGTGTGTGTGTGTTTACAGTTAAGTCTCCGTGCTCAGACGGTGGTTTTTCCGTGTAAGAGTGGTAACTGCATCCCTCAGGGCTGGCATTGTGACAAGGACAACGACTGTGGTGACAACTCTGACGAGGAAAACTGTGGTAAGATGCCTAATTTAATAGGCCCTCTTTATATTTTGTGAAGGGGTCACATGCTACGTCACTAACGTATGCAAATAATATGCGCTGAAATGTTGGCGCAAGGTGACATCACAAAGAGTGCAGCATCGGCTGGAAAGATGGAGGGATTGTAGTACCAAGATTATTTTACATGGCTCAAAGCTTTAATAAGTGTACAATATTTATTCTAAGCAACCTGTAAAGTGTGAATTCTAGGTCTGAAAAAGACTGGAAATTTGAAACCCTCAGTGTGTAAGAAGCGTGTGTTGTTGTTGTTGTAGAGTACACGTGTGAACCTCGGCAGTGGCAGTGTAAGCGAGACTCCACCTGCATCCCGAGTCCGTGGCGATGTGACGGCCACCCGGACTGCCTTGACAACTCGGACGAGGATGAGTGTGACTTGAGCTCGTGCAGCGTCGATGAGTTCCGCTGCAACTCGGGACGCTGCATTCCGCACCTGTGGGTGTGCGATGGAGACGCAGACTGTGAGACCAATGGGGAAGACGAAAGCCCGGAGAATGGCTGCTGTGAGTGCTGATAACCTGTATGGGTTGAGCAGTCCACGAAAAGCAGTCCCGTTGTATTCATATTTTATACAATGCGGCCTCATAAGATATATTCATTGGCTTGTTTCCTGTCAAAGCTTTCTGTAGGCTTTTCTTGAAAGGGCTGTTCTTCATTTGTAGCTAGTAAAATGTGTTTTACTGTAAAAGAAAAAAAGTAACAAAAAGAAAATGAGTGGTCTGACCAATTTCAAATTTGTTTTAAGTTGCATAAGCTTATTAAAAAGAGAGCAAATAAGAGGAAGTGACAAACAGTACCAAAGTACCACTGAGTGCTTATGAGATTATCCGCCATTGTTGTTGTTGTAGCTCCTGACATCATCTACCGTTGTTGTTGTAGCTCCTGTCAACTGTGACAAAGACGAGTTTATGTGCGCAAACAGGAGGTGTATCCGAGCTAGTTTTTACTGCGACCATGACCAGGACTGCGAAGACGGCTCTGATGAACCCGAATCCTGTTGTAAGCACAAAAACACTTTTTCTGTCAATTTATTTTCAAACAAATGTTTTCTTTCAGCTTACTTAAAGAAAACATTTTTTATGGTTTTTTTTTCTCAATTTCAAACAAATGTTTCTCATCAGTTTAGTTTCAAACAAATGTTTTTCTCAGCATGCCTTTTATCAATGTTTTCCATCAGCTTTTTTCCCAAACATAAGATTTTGGGTATATATTCAAAGACATTTTTCTTTGATTTCAGTCACAGGTAATGCTAGTTGTTCAGTGCACGAATTCAGGTGCGACAACAAGGAGTGCATTCCCCGCTCGCTACGATGTGACGGCATGCCCAACTGTCGCGACCACAGTGACGAAAACAACTGCACCACTGCACCGCCACTACCATGTGCCACCACCAACACTACTGTCTACAAGTGCAAGAACGGTGCCTGTATTGATGACAAGCTGGTGTGCAACGGGCTCAACGATTGCGGAGACTTCTCAGACGAAAGTGAAAAATGTGGTGAGTAAGATGGAACTTCAGGGTTTACATGGGTTTTGAAGAAATAAGAACATTTTATAATTTCGACAATGTTTTATTTCCCTTGCTACGAAAATGGAAGGGTGGAATGCTGCTGTCCTTCTGCAAATAGAAAGAGCATTCCATAGCATCACGTTCAAACTTGCATTTTGTGATGCGTTCCAGTTCCAAGATGGCTGCTTACCTTTGATTCATCTGTGTGTCAGCTAATCGAGCTGCCCACATAATACATTCCGTCAAACTTGTTCCTCGGTAGGGAACTTGCGAGCAACTCGGCTTATCTATACCTTGTAAAACCTGGAAAATTATGGCCAGAACTCTGATTTAAGTGACAGTTATTTAGACAGTTATTGTGAAAATTCAAAATATTTTGTCCAGGACATTGGGCATGCATCAATTTTTACCTGCGTGTGGCGTTTTAGCGCTGTTGCTAATGGACCATTAATAAAACACAGGGGATCATGAAACAGATGCAGTAGTAATCTACGAGATGTTTTTGCTTCAAAAATCTTAAACCATTTTCCATATTTTTTTCTGTTTTACAGGTAAAAACGAATGTAAAGGCATCCGCCCTTGCGTTCAAGTTTGCCACGATCTGAAAATTGGATACAAGTGCAGCTGTTACTCAGGCTACACCTACAACGTAACTTCTAAAAACTGCGATGGTGAGTTAGAGAGGACTTAAAGGAGAAGGAAACAGGATGCCAAAATCAGATCAAAGAGTGCAAAACTTATTTTCAAATATGATCTTTTGGGGTGGGGGGGGGGGGGGGGTTAGTAAAAAAAGGTATTTAAAAATATTTTTGTATGGTGGGTATTTAGGACCACCTTTTGGTATTTATCATTGTTGCATAATAATGTTCAAAGTAAGGATGTGATGCATGTCTAATAAATATATTTAAGTTTTTTGTTTATGTCCAAAAATAGGCATTTAATCTGAATGATGATAATGTTTATGAATATATTAAAAATGTTAATGTGATCAAAATCCAGGATGAACACATTTTTCAGCTGAAAAGACCAAATTCTACTTTCAAAGATATTTATTAAACATGTGTTACATCCTCCTTTATGACAGTATTACACAAAGACTACATTTACCAAAAAGTCATCTCAAATTCCCAAAATACGAACATTATTTTCAAGTGTCTTTTTCTCTTTAAAGAAAACCTGAAAAGAACATTTACAACTAACTTTTCGCAATCTTTCATTGGAACTTTTGTTTTCACATTTTCTCCACCTTCAACGATACAACGTTCTTCAGCAAAATCACGACGACACGTCATTAGCATATCATTAGCTGACCTCTAACTGGCTCCTAGCTGTCCACTACTATTCACCTTGCCAATTTCAGAGAATTCCTACAGTTTATGAGTGGTCGTTTGTGGCCAGTCTTCTTCCGCCAACAGGAATTACACACAGGAATTAGAAATTTTGAAAATCGTGGTTATTCCCTGGCTAGGCAGTCAGCATAAATCGAGCTTGGCTGTCTGGCTACGGTTTTATGTGTAGGAGTTTGTCAAGTATCTGCTGAATTGCATTGGTTTTATACTCGTAAGCGTAATTGACTTCTCTGGCGTGTAGAGCTGATCAAGTACGAGGTTAAACACCAAGAAGGATTAGAAAATAAGTAAAACTTATAGAATCATGTCCCAAATGTCTTTCGTTCACACCAGGGAATGTTTTTTTTTTCCTGGTTTTAAACTGACTGCCCTTCGTTTAAGTGAAAAATATAGTGTGTAGCGTTAAAATAACAATCAAATACCATAAATGGCCTAAAATCTTAAGCACAAAAGTGCACTTTTAGAGGCATATAAATATCACAAAAACATTTTTTGGTGCTGAAACTCACAATTTTGAAGTAGAATATCTTAGGTCATTTAGGGTAATTAAATCCTAGAAATGTATTAAAAACGATTTCTTCTTTTTGTTACAGATGTGGATGAGTGTCTTGGTAACCCATGTGACCACTTTTGCCAGAACACGATTGGTCGGTTCTACTGCACGTGTGCAGATGGGTACAAGTTGGATACAGATGGTAGATCCTGTAAAGTTGCTGACATGGGTAAATATCATTATGTCAAACGTTTTATACATTTACATGAAAATTTTAAGACAAACAACTATGCTGATCTCAGAAGCTTAGGTGTTGAAAACCAAGGTAATGCTTATCAATTTTATTAAGCCAATGTGTCAGATGTATAATGGTACTTGGCTATCAAGGTGTGGAGGATTCCTGAAGGTTGAAGCCAATATGCCTGGCGGCACCCCAGTGTCATGAAACTCTCATAGATTTAAGTCTGACTTAAGCTGAACTTGTGACTTACCTGAGGAAATTTCCTTTTGAAGCTGGCTTGTACAAAGTACAGGCGTAGTTTATGTTATACCCTGAGCGTCTCTGTCCAATAACAGGGAAAGCAGTGTAAGGCATGGTATCTCAAAAAGTAGTGCCAGCATTGAGTTCAGGGTTTACACACATGTAGAGCACAATAACACGATATTCTGTCATTGATTAAGTGCTACAAGTTTAATACCGTGAATTACCAAAATTCTTGACTTAGTGTTTTGTGTATTATCATCTGATTTCAACATCTAAACAAAATGTTAGGTGTGGTATCTCAAAAAGTATAGCATGTATTGACCTGAAATTTTACAGGCATATAAAGCACAGTGGCACAAGGGTGATGTAACATGGCTCATGCTTTGTGTGCATGTTAATTGTCATAAATAATTGAGGTCAGGATTTTTAGTACTTTGTGTATTGAGCTGAAGTTTTGCATTCATGTGCCACCTACAGTTGAGCTCTTTGGTAACCTTGCTAACAAATCTAGGTTTCATTACCAAAAGTTGTCTTATACATTCATTACAGTGTTGAAAATTAGTGTTTAAATGTAAATCTAAAGTTCAGAAATGTTGCCACAAGTAAAAGACTAAGATCTAAGTCTAAGATTCAGAGGGCCACCTAATTCTGTTGAGATGTAAAGGAACACAATTCTAGTATCCTACGTGGAATTAATCAGTCCTTTTCGCATATGAAAGAGCAACTTTGAGTTCAATTTTTGCACATTTTACATTTGATTTTCAAGACAAAACTACACTGGTTGGATTGGCCATTTTCAGGGCTTCACAAAAAGTATAATTTTACCAGTCTACACAGAATAATGCCTTCAAAATATGCATGACTAAACACCCTGTCAGTGTGAAAGAGTTGCAGAATTGGTCTTCAGAACGGAATCAAAAATAAGCAAATCAAGTAAAAATCAAGAGTCTAATGCTGTAAAATTCCTGAATGTGTCATTGTATACATTGCTGTGTGTCCATATTTCTCTTTGTTAGCCACGCCTCCCCAGATTATCATGTCAAACCGCCACTACACCATATTTCTCTTTGTTAGCCACGTCTCTCCAGATTATCATCTCAAACTGCTACTACACCATATTTCTCTTTGTTAGCCACGCCTCTCCAGATTATCGTGTCAAACCGCTACTACACAGTATTTCTCTTTGTTAGCCACGCCTCCCCAGCTTATCATGTCAAACTGCTACTACACCATATTTCTCTTTGTTAGCCACGCCTCCCCAGATTATCATGTCAAACCGCTACCACACTGTATTTCTCTTTGTTAGCCACACCTCCCCAGCTTATCGTGTCAAACCGCTACCACACCGTATTTCTCTTTGTTAGCCACACCTCCCCAGCTTATCGTGTCAAACCGCTACTACACCATATTTCTCTTTGTTAGCCACGCCTCCCCAGGTTATCGTGTCAAACCGCTACAAAACCATATTTCTCTTTGTTAGCCATGCCTCCCCAGGTTTCTGTGTCAAACCGCTGCCACACCATATTTCTCTTCGTTAGCCACGCCTCCCCAGCTTATCGTGTCAAACTGCTGCAACACCATATTTCTCTTTGTTAGCCACACCTCTCCAGATTATCTTGTCAAACCGCTACTACACCATATTTCTCTTTGTTAGCCACGCCTCTCCAGATTATCTTGTCAAACCGCTACTACACCATATTTCTCTTTGTTAGCCACGCCTCTCCAGATTATCGTGTCAAACCGCTACTACACCATATTTCTCTTTGTTAGCCACGCCTCCCCAGATTATCGTGTCAAACCGCTACTACATTCGTAAGATGAACTTCAGCGGATCAACCGTGGAGCTGATCACAGATCGATTGGATAACGCAGTCGCTGTTGACTTTGATACCACACACATCTACTGGAGTGATATAACAACGTCTGTCAGCAAAATCTGCAGGATGAATGTGTCGTACGCCAAAAATCAGACCACGGGTCAGAGATATCTGGAGAAAAATAAGGTGAGATGTTATTACCGTGCTTTAGAGAAGAAATTCACGCATTCATCCATTCTATCTCCTAGGTTCATGGATAAAAATTTTCAGGTGATTTCAGGAAATAAGTATTGTTGAAGTATCTAGTCATTGACCAAAATGGCCAGTAGTAATTAATTTGTATTAAGTGGGGTCAGCTATTAGAAGAAATTTCATCGGGTTTTAATGGAAAAAGATTCTCTTTCTTGTTTTGTTTGACTTTTGCCACAGTTCATTATATCAGAAGAAAGCATCAGGGTTATGATTTTGAAGATTTTTTTTTACTTTAAAATGCAGTGGGTTATGATTTTTGTTTTTTTCATTGTTTGCAAGTGAAATTTTTATTAATTTATATTTTGTCTTTCTGTTTTGATTAGATTGAGATCCTTCATGATTCTACTGTGAGAAATCCTGACGGAATCGCCGTTTGACTGGATCGCTGGAAATCTCTACTGGTGTGACAAAACCACGGACTCCATTGAAGTCTCGAGATTGGATGGAAGATATCGCAAAGTCCTCGTCCGAGAAGGTCTTCAGGAGCCAAGAGCACTAGAAGTCTTTCCACAGAAGGGACTACTTTTTTACACTGACTGGGGTGATAAGGCTCATCTCAGTCGTATTAATATGGATGGTACAAATCCTGTGAAAATAGTTACGGAGGACTTAAGCTGGCCGAATGCACTAACGATCGATTATGTGGCTGAGAAGCTTTTCTGGGCAGACGCGAGCTTGGACTATATTGCCATGGCGGACTTAGATGGCGCAAACAAGAAGGTGGTTGTCTCGCAGAGCCTCCCGCATGTGTTCGCAATCACGACGTTCGGCAGTTACCTCTTCTGGACGGACTGGGAGACACAGTCTATCTATCGAGCGAGGAAGTTTACAGGAGAGAATGTCACCATGGTAGCGCACTTGATCCATCGGCCAATGGACATCCAGATTTATCATCCACTAAGGAGAACTCCATGTAAGCTTCTTAACCCAGGTTTTACTAGCTGCATGTTAGACCATCCTTACAAAATTAGTTTTTGGGCTCAACTTGCCCATATCAGAAGAAAATAGTGTAGGAAGGTATGGATTTCTATTAAGAAAGATTTAAAAATTAACATTCATAAATTTTTTAAATAAACTTTGATCAAAATCCCAACAAAAATTATGGTGACCTTTCAGCATAGTTCATGTGCAATGTCCTCTTTTGATTGGCTGTTGTTTATGCCTCAGTCTCTACTGATCCTTAACTTTTGATTGGCTGTTGTTTATGCCTCAATCTCTACTGATCCTTGGGTTATGATTGGCTGTGGTTTATGCCTATGTCTCTGCTGATCCTTGGGTTTTGATTGGCTGTTTACAGTGAAAGGCTCGGCCAATCCGTGTGAGAATAACGGAGGCTGCGGGAATTTGTGCTTGCTGCGGCCTGGCAAAGATGGCCAACTCGAGAAAACCTGTGCATGTCCAGAAAATCACGACCTGGCCTACGACAATTCTACCTGTATTGCAAATTGCACAAGGTAAGTTGTTAGATGAGGTTATCCCCCCTTAAGGCAGACAGGAGTTCCAAGCTGCCCTTGTTGCTGTCAACTGACATTATTCTCACGAATGACCATTACTACAGAACCCTTTATGTATCAGATCAACTGAACATAATATTTGATTTATTTGATGTATTTCTTCGATTGGTGATTATATACAACGGCATGTATAGGTACATGATGTGTGGAAAAGTTCATCAAGAATTGAACTTACCACAGGTCTATAGGGCACTCTAGTTTCCTCCACTCATAAAACTTACTGCCAAGTAGAACTGAAAACTCTTGAACATAGCATTGTAAAAACAACAATCAATTACATAAATATTATATTTGACCTAAAATAATTGTTATTATAGAGGTGTAAAATAAAGGTTATTGTAGAGGTATAAAATAAAGGTCATTGTGGAGGTATAAAATAAAGGTTATTGTAGAGGTATAAAATAAAGGTCATTATGGAGGAGTAAAATGAAGGTCATTATGACGATACAAAGCAGAGGTCATCGTGAAGGTGTAAAATGAAGGTCATTATGGAGGTATAAAGCAAAGGTCATTATGGAGGTATAAAATAAAGGTTATTATAGAGGTATTAAATAAAGGTCATTATGGAGATGTATAATGAAGGTCATTATGGAGGTAAAAAGCAAAGGTCATTATGGAGGTACAAAGCAAAGGTCATTATTGTGTAAAATAAAGGTTATTATAAGAGGTATAAAATAAAGGTCAGAAAATCTTGCTTCTGAGATCAATAAAACTTTCAGAATCAGCCCAAAGAGTTACATAAAGAAATTTTGTTAAATGAAGTGGGAAAATAATGGAAAACTCATAAAAGTGCTTCCTGTCTGTGTGAAGATGGTCCATAGATGTGAACCTTTATTATGTAACGGGTATTGTTGTGCTCCTAAAACATACATGAACTACACATGCACACACACGCAGGCACGCAGGCACGCACGCACGCACACACACACATACACACACACAGATGAAAACCATGCGTTCTACTGTGATTTTGAACTGTGTAGCTCATCCTCCAATCTCCTAGAGCCTGTCTTCTGAGCAGAGTTGTCTTTCATGTTTCTAGCGCCCAGGTTCTCTGTGACAAGACCTACAAGTGTATCCCGTTCTGGTGGCAATGTGACGGCCATCAAGACTGTGAAGATGGATCTGATGAAGTTGGATGTGGTAAGTTACAAAACTCTTCTGATTTCCAGATTTGATTATTTACTGATGTGATAATTATGACGTGACTGCCAGCTCAGGGTTCGAAATATTAAACTCTTTCTTTTTCCTGTGGCAGATGATTTGTTTTCTACCTGTCCAGAAATTTCTCACCTATTCCTGTCTCTTTAACAACGCGCCTGTCTTTAATAACACATCTCATTTTCATAACATCTTTTTAATAACACATAACTCTGTAATAACACATCCTCTCTTTGATAACACATCTCTCTTTGATAACACAGCCTCTCTTTGATAATGCATCTCTCTTTGATAACACATCCTCTCTTTAATAACACAGCCTCTCTTGGATAAAATGCCTCTCTTTGATAAACATCC
Source organism: Liolophura sinensis (assembly GCF_032854445.1). Taxonomy (NCBI): domain Eukaryota; kingdom Metazoa; phylum Mollusca; class Polyplacophora; order Chitonida; family Chitonidae; genus Liolophura; species Liolophura sinensis. Next base: position 24,224,985 of record NC_088298.1, read on the forward strand.
TCTCTTTAATAACACAGCTTCTCTGTGATAACGAATCTCTCTTTGATAACACATCTCTCTTTCATAACACACACCTCTTTGATAACACATCCTCTCTTTAATAACACAGCCTCTCTTTGATAACATGCCCCTCTTTGAAAACACATCCTTTCTTTAATAACACGGCTTCTCTTTGATAACGAATCTCATTTTGATAACACAACCTCTCTTTGATAACGCATCTCTCTTTGATAACACGTTTCTCTTTAATAGGGCCAAACATCAAGCATCTATCAGACAAAAACAAAGTAATTATTGCAGATAAAAAAGGTTAAGTTCTAAGACTAGTTTTGATATGCTGAATTCTGGCTCAGAAATGTAATAGAAATTTCACAAATAGTGTGCTGTCACATATCACAGTAAACTGTTTCCACTCTCAGTGAGAAAAACTCTTTGTCCAGAGCAGGTGAACACCCCATTAGTTTCACCCGGCCAATCAGTTTTAGCCAATCAGTTTGTTTGTAATTCTGTAGTAAATTGAAGTTAAAGACACTGTCCCAAGGACCTGATATTTCACCCAAAAACATGCGCTTTAACAGCCAACTAAGCCCCCTGAAATATTATTCCTGGTGTTGAAACTTTTTTTTAATTGATATTTTTCAGTAAGATATCATCATAACTTTCTAGCAAACAGCAAAACACCTTTCTAAGATCATTGAAACTGTCAGAATGAGGAAAATATATCCAACTTAGTTATTGACAGACTTTTACCTTCATTCAGCGTGGGTACATGTATTGTCTGTTAATCAGTTGTTTAACATTTTGACACAGGTAAATACTATTGCAGTCAGGCTGGGCTGTACCAGTGTAAGAACGCCACGTCAGACATTGACTGTCTACCACCTACACAGATTTGTGACGGCAAACCCCAGTGTCCCAGTCGCTCCGATGAGGAAGACTGTAGTAAGTAGCGTTGTATTTTAGAGCATTACTTTGCGGCCAAAATGGTAACAAGTATTTAAGTCCGCGGTCACATTTAAGGATTTTTTTTTTCATGTCTGAGATATGCTGTGTGACTTTCCACTGCAAGTTCGTTTTCATAAAAGCGCATCACTGTTTATAGCACTGCTTATTGCAGTTGTATAATTTAGTGTGAAGGAATTGATTGGCTACGAACATACATTCATCTGCTTCTAAACAAAGAAAGTACACACTTCTAATGGGCAATCAATGAGTAGCTTAAAATCACCTGGTGGAAGTATTCTGGCTGCAACGCCATTGGCTATCGAAGCTACGTTTCTAATTTCATACATGCAGAAAATTGTTTAAAGCGAGAGTGATTACAAAGCCAGTAGCCTGCGTGGCTGAGGTGGTTAGCGTGCCAAGGCGGCAGCGTGACCCAGGAGCTTCTCACCAATGCGATGGCTGTGAGTTCAAGTCCAGCTCGTGCTGGCTTGCTCTCCAACTGTACGTGGGAAGGTCTGCAGAAACCTACAGATGGTCGTGGGTGTCGCCAGATTTTCCTCCCATAGTAATGCTGGCTGCCGTCAAATAAGTGAAATATTACTGGGTACGGTGTAAAACACCAATCAAGTAAATAAAAATGCTACAGTATCAACCGGGCTGGTAGGAAGATGGTTAAAGTCTGTCCTTTACTGGACAAAGGTCAGTGGTTTATCATGGGCTCTTCTTTTCCTCCACCCAAGTGAAAAAGTGAAAAAACTCTCCTGTAACCCTTTAAAAACAACTGAATAAGTGAAAATATATACATGACTATGTAATGGACTGTTAAAAAAATTACATCTGTTGTTTTGTATTTGTTTTGTTTTTTTTTCTAGAAAATTACCATTGTATGCATAACCAGTACAAATGCTCTAGTGCCCCCTACCAGTGCATCGCCAAAGTTCTCAAATGTGACGGAAACACAGATTGTACGAACGGAGAGGACGAGGCAGATTGTCGTATGTATTCCATAGTCCAGTCTACCTCCCCCTAGTTCAACAGTCCATGTTGTCCAGGCCCCGGGATCACAAAGTGATCTTTGACCGAAGGCAAAATTTTGGTCATTGAACTTTTGGTAGTTTCCTACATGTGATTTTAAATTTTGACGTAAGTCTTTAGATGGCCTCATGATCCCAGAGCAGGTATCTGTACATTATTTTCCTCTCCAACTACGTGTACAACAACATATTAGTATCAGAACCTGTCATTATTCATGGGGCCTATGTGAACAGAAAGGCGACCAATGGGTGTAATGAGGCCTATGTGAACAGAAGGGCGACCAATGGCTGTAATGAGGCCTATGTGAAAAGAAGGGCAACCAATGGCTGTGATGAGGTCTATGTGAAGAGAATGGCGATCAATGGCTGTGATGGGGCCTATGTTTATTGAAGACCACCTGTCTGCGACCATTGTGGCATAAAATTTTGTTCGTAATTCCTAGGATAGCTTGTCAGTCACTTGGCGATGTTGGTGGTTTTACCCCAGACAGAAGTCTTTTATAATATGGGGAAAATACCATTATGTCTTGAAATGAAAATCTTGTGCTACATGTAACTTTGTAAGAAGCTCTTCTCTGTAAGAACCTCCTCTTTGTAAGAACCTCTTCTTTGTTAGAACCTCCTCTTTGTAAGAACCTTTACATGCATGTGAATTTGAATAAAATTATAAAGTATTACATATTACTGCTGTACTTCACCTGAACGCACATCCAGAAGTACATCAAGGCTTAAAGATGATACTTTTTGATGCTAACACTTACATTTTTCTGATGAGGAATTCATGAAACGTCACTAAAAGCTGTTAAGTGGCCGTCTAAGATGGATGAGCCAATCAGAATCGAAAAACATCACTTGGAAAATGTTAGGTGTTTAGGTAAAATACAGTATTTCACGGTGCAAATAAGACAGAAAAATGCTAGCAGTAGCAAAAGATGATGGTCTTCGCCCTTCTTTTTATTCACAGCACACATCACATGTGCTCCTAATCAGTTTGGGTGCCAGAACGGTCGATGTGTGCCGTACGTCTGGCGCTGCGACCTTGACGACGATTGTGGCGATGCATCCGATGAACCGCAAAACTGCACAGACCTTGAGTGTCTGGAAGGCTACCTAAAGTGCGGCAAAACAGGGCGCTGTATACCGCAATCATGGCAGTGTGACGGCGACAATGACTGTGGACCAGAAGATATTACGGATGAAGATCCCAGACTTTGCAGTGAGTGTGGATTTATTTTCGTGTCCTCTTACATGAAGGTTACTGGTCAGATTATATGCCTAGAGCTGTTCCTCAACTGATATTCATGAATACTTGTTTGAAAAGTTCACTGGAGTCATAGATCAGTTTGATTACAGTACAAAAAGTGCTCTGCGAGGTTTTCTCCCACTAGGATGCTGGTCGCCGTCGTATAAGTGAAATATTTTTGAGTATTTTGTGAAACACCAATCAAATAAGTAAATAAAAATACAGTGTAAGAGCAAAAAGAAATTACATGTACATGTAAACCCTTTTCAGGTGAGACCTCCGTGGCTCAGTTGGTTAGCGCGCTAGCGCAGCGTAATGACCCAGGAGTCTCTCACCAATGCGGTCGCTGTGAGTTCAAGTCCAGCTCATGCTGGCTTCCTCTCTGGCCGTATGTGCGAAGGTCTGCCAGCAACCTGCGGATGGTCGTGGGTTTCCCCCGGGCTCTGCCCGGTTTCCACCCACCGTAATGCTGGCGGCTGTCGTATAAGTGAAATATTCTTGAGTACGGCGTAAAACACCAATCAAATAAATAAATCAAATCTTTTCAGGTACATGTCATGTTTCATGTCATCTTATTTGGAGCTTATGGCTTGAGCTGTTTGGTAGGGCACTCAGGGATAGGCCAAGTACTGATTGCCCTTTTTATCAGTAAACTGTGACTGGGTAGAGGGTAATGAATGAATGATTGATTGGGGTATCAGTGGCAGTATTTCAGCCATGTTGAGTGGAGAGGTGTCAGGTATGGTGTCTTCATCAATGCATTCCACTTAGGTAGCACTATAAATATCTTGGGAATATGACCAAAAGGGGTCCTCTGTGGCCGAGGTGGATAGCATGCCAGCGCAGTGCACAGATCTTGTGGCCTCTCACCAATACAGTCGCTGTGAGATGGGTTTTCCTCATGGGCTCTGCTCGGTTCCGCCCACCATAATGCTGGCCGCCAACGTATAGGTGAAATATTTTTGAGTACGGCGTTAAAGATCAATCAGATAGAGAAATAAATTAATAATATGGCCAAAGTAATGTTTAAATTGACAATAAACCCCCAACCAGGCATAAAGATATTTTGTAGGCATCAAAATAGACATTCATATACCAGCCATTCACCATAATGGACGTTACAGGTGAGTGATCGCAAGACCATTTTCCAAAATAGCATATAACACGAAATGACCAAAATGGCTAAGAAAGTATGTAAATGTAAGGAATTAGAATTGATCATGTGATGTGTGATTTACAGGTAATGTGACTTGCCAGCCATCCTATTTCCAGTGCGACAACAACCGGTGCATCCCTAACCGCTGGACCTGTGACTACGATGACGATTGTAGAGACGGATCAGATGAAAAGGCTAACTGCAGTATGTATTTTGTTCCGGACGGAAGCGAGATATGCTGTTATATTGTTAGTATTCGCTCAGTATCATATGTGGATCATGCACATGGTTTTCGTTTTGTTTCGTATTTCTTTAAAGGTAAAAAAACAGTCGTCTGTCATCTGTACTACATGTTTCACCATTACCGTCATCCTTATTGATTAAGATCAAGGTTGAGATAGAGCAATGAGTTAATGGATATTCTGTAATGATGTAATAAAAACACACGTACATCATATACTAGTACGAGAAAGCTTTTGCTGCCAAATGTGACATCATATACTAGTACGAGAAAGCTTTTGCTGCCAAATGTGACATCATATACTAGTACGAGAAAGCTTTTGCTGCCAAATGTGACATCATATACTAGTACGAGAAAGCTTTTGCTGCCAAATGTGACATCATATACTAGTACGAGAAAGCTTTTGCTGTCAAATGTGACATCATATACTAGTACGAGAAAGCTTTTGCTGCCAAATGTGACATCATATACTAGTACGAGAAAGCTTTTGCTGTCAAATGTGACATCATATACTAGTACGAGAAAGCTTTTGCTGCCAAATGTGACATCATATACTAGTACGAGAAAGCTTTTGCTGCCAAATGTGACATCATATACTAGTACGAGAAAGCTTTTGCTGTCAAATGTGACATCATATACTAGTACGAGAAAGCTTTTGCTGCCAAATGTGACAAGAGAGAATTTAAACATTCTGTTAATAAAAAAAGACTGCTATAGATGTTATGCTCTCATATTTTCTTCTGTTTACACACATCATTTTGTTTCCATGCGTGCTAAAATGAGTGTATGGGTACATGTCAGTTGTTAAACACAGTTGTTTACGCGTAGTTCAGTTGTGTAGAAATACAGGAGAGATGTGAAGAACAAAAGGAGTTTTATGCGTAGTTCAGTTGTGTAGAAATACGGGAGAGCTGTGAAGAACAAAAGGAGTTTTATGCGTAGTTCAGTTGTGTAGAAATACGGGAGAGCTGTGAATAACAAAAGGCATTTTATGTGTAGTTCAGTTGTGTAGAAATACAGGAGAGATGTGAAGAACAAAAGGCATTTTATGTGTAGTTCAGTTGTGTAGAAATACAGGAGAGATGTGAATAACAAAAGGCATTTTATGTGTAGTTCAGTTGTGTAGAAATACAGGAGAGATGTGAAGAACAAAAGGCATTTTATGTGTAGTTCAGTTGTGTAGAAATACAGGAGAGATGTGAAGAACAAAAGGCATTTTATGTGTAGTTCAGTTGTGTAGAAATACAGGAGAGATGTGAAGAACAAAAGGCGTTTTATGTGTAGTTCAGTTGTGTAGAAATACAGGAGAGATGTGAAGAACAAAAGGCAGTCTGGTCCTGTAGTGTAGAAATATGCAACCTACCCTAAATCTGCTAATTTTTAGGACAGATATCATCACTGCTGACAACAAAGAATTGCATTTTTTGGGAAAAGTATTTATATTAAGATGTTGTTCAGCAGATGTGTTCACCACCTGAAAAGAAAAAAAATATATGCCTGTTACAATTTCACGTATATTGGCCAAAAAGAACAGACCAGGTGTCACAAAATTAGAAGAACTAAAGTAGAACATTCCACCCGCAGATTAGAGGAGTACAGCTTGTTTTTTTTATTCCGTTGAAATATTTGTGTTTGTTTTCTAGCTGCCAGGAATTGTTCAGAGAGTGAGAAACGCTGTGACAACGAGAAGTGTATCCAGGGACACCTGTGGTGTAATGGTGTGGCTAACTGTGATGATGGCAGCGACGAAGTCAACTGCAGTAAGTATTACCAGTGCCCACTACAGTCTTTTTGACACCGCGTCTGGTTGAAATGTATAGTGATGTGTTGGAATTGTTTCATTTTAACCTGATAAATAAACTCATTGTTTCCAAAAGAAATAAACTGGTAAACATTTGATTGGCTAAGATAGAGTCTACAGCCATTTTTAGCTTGCCTGTACAGAGTTCATGGGTAGCTCATGCAGTCCCCCAAGGGTCTGCGAAGGCATCCAGTAATCATATAACTGTCAAGCATTGAATTTAAAAAGGGTAAGTGTGAACATTTGAATTACCAAAACTAGTGAGTAAAAACTTATGTTCCCATGGTGATGGAAAACTGGAGAATGTGTTGAATTTCACACATTTTAAGAAAAGTTAAAGGAGATTGCTGTAATGTTTGATTGATACACTTTGATATAGCGCGACGACATATGTGACACATATTCATAGTTTCGAGCATCCGGGTTCCTGGCAAGGAGCAGGAGGTGACAAATAACACAGAGCTAAATGGGTGAAATGCTGATGTTTGCCAATTGCTAAAGCTTGAAGTACCACAGGACATTGGAACTGTCCCATCTGAAGGCTAGACACATTCTGATTACTTTTCCTGATAGAATTTCTTACCTGAAAGCTATATTTTTCATTTCTGCGCTAAAATCTCCTTCAGTGCTTATCTCTTTTGGGTTAAAGTCACTTTGTTTTCACCTCCAGTACGCTAATCACATGATCAAAGAGTGTGCTGATGATTGGCTGAGAGCAGCTATGACATCACTGCAAAACTATGCATTAATATACTTTTTTCCTTACACGTTATACATGTAGCTCTCTTTTTTACAACACTACCTGCACTAGACAACCTTGACCTTTGGAGCCTGCGAGACGCATGCAGGCTTGTTCAGGCTTAGCCTCATCTTGTCTCCTCTCATGAAACTATAGAGTCAGGATTTATCCGTAAAATTCTTTCCGGTTTTAGTTAGAATGATTACAATACATACTCCAGATAAAGAGAATACATGTCTATAAAGTATTATTAGAGACAAAGGCTGACACAGATTGTTTGTGGTTCCTGACTTCCTGCCTCATCACTCCCTGCCTCATCTCTTCCTGCCTCATCACCATGAACCAGTGACCTCTGCGTTGTTCAAGATTTCTGCATAAAATTAACTAGCGGTGGCGGTGATGTAAAGTGAAAGGTACATAGCGACACATGCGCTGTGAGGAGTATGGTTTTTATCATAAACAGTGGCCATTTTTCCATGGATGTCTAAATAACAAAAGCTAATAGAATCAAGTCGAGTTACTTGTGTAGTCTGAGAATTTGCAAATTCAGAAAAGAGTTTGATCCCTGAAAGTATGTAATGTTGCAGATATTTAGGTATAAAGATACTCAGATACTCAGACTTCAGACGTGTTGTTGTTGTTGCAGCAAACACAGACTGTGACCCAGAAAGTCAGTTTAAGTGCGAATCTGTCTCGCATTGTATACCTTTGGCCTGGAAGTGCGATGGTGATCGGGACTGCGCTGATGGCTCAGACGAGAAGGGATGTGGTAAGTCGCCATGGCAAACAGTATTTGTGTTAAATTCCTTTTTCTACTCTTTAAGATGTACTTACGAATTAAAATTATTTATTTGAAGCACTACATCAATTTTTCTGTAGAAATGTGTGTAAAGATTTCACTCTCTTTCACTTGATTTAGGCATCATATTTATGTTTTCTTCTCCAATAACACATTGGTCATGTTGTTGTTGATCTGACAGGGAACCGAGACTGTTCGCCTGGGGATTTCCGTTGTAAGAACTCAGGCTGTCGACCGATGGCATGGCGTTGTGATGGTGATAACGATTGCGATGATGCATCTGATGAAGATTACAATATGTGTGGTAAGTGTCAGAGGCTGTGATTGGATGAGAGTGGAGAAAGGAGATCCAGGGTTAAAGAAAATTGCAGGAACAGTTGTACTGAAGATAAAACCCTATAGCATAAAATTGTTATTTTTTTCATGAAGAAACTTTCAGATGTGAAACAAGCTGCACCAGTGCTTGGCTAATCAAAATTTATTCATTTGATTGGTATTTTGCGCTGCACCCAAGAATATTGTACAGGTGTGACAATGGCCAGCATTATTGTGGGAGCCAACTGGACAGAGCCCAGAGGAAACCCAAGGTTGCTGGAGGACAAATGTTGTAACCATCTGACCCAGATACTTGAACATCACTCGCTCCGGCCGTACGTGGGAATGTCTGACAGCAGCCTAGGGATGGTCGTGGGTTTTCCCCGGGCTGTTCCCAGTTTCCTCCCACCGTAATTGATGACAAAAAACATTCAGCAAGGCTGAAGACAACTTCTGTATGTCAAAGGAAGTTCATCAGTAACTTACCAAAAGTCAGTTGTTTTAACCCTGGGCAGTTTTATTTCTTCCATCCATAAAACTGACTGCCATCATATAAGTGAAAAATTCTCAGTATGGTATTATAAATATATAGGTGCCCTAAATGACCTAGAATTTCATCCACAAAAGTGCATTTTTAGAGGCTATTAAATTTCACAAAATATTAATTTTTGGTGCTGAAACTTAGAAGTTTCCAGTGGAATATCATCCCATGTTCCAATCAAACCTCAAAACAGTGGAATATCATCCCATGTTCCAATCAAACCTCAAAACAGTGGAATATCATCCCATGTTCCAATCAAACTGCAAAACAGTGGAATATCATCCCATGTTCCAATCAAACTGCAAAACAGTGGAATATCATCCCATGTTCCAATCAAACCTCAAAACAGTGGAATATCATCCCATGTTCCAATCAAACTGCAAAACAGTGGAATATCATCCCATGTTCCAATCAAACTTCAAAACAGTGGAATATCATCCCATGTTCCAATCAAACTGCAAAACAGTGGAATATCATCCCATGTTCCAATCAAACTGCAAAACAGTGGAATATCATCCCATGTTCCAATCAAACTGCAAAACAGTGGAATATCATCCCATGTTCCAATCAAACTTCAAAACAGTGGAATATCATCCCATGTTCCAATCAAACTTCAAAACATTGGAATATCATCCCATGTTCCAATCAAACTTCAAAACAGTAGAATATCATCCCATGTTCCAATCAAACTTCAAAACATTGGAATATCATCCCATGTTCCAATCAAACTTCAAAACACCTTTCAAAAATCAGAAGAACTCTCAGCATGAGGAAAAATAGGCGACTTAATCATGGAGGAAATTTATAGTCATTTAGGGTATATCATTAAATACCATTGTGCACAAGTTTGCTGAATAACGTTAGGGTATATCATTAAACATCATTGTGCACAAGTTTGCTTAATAATGTTAGGGTATATCATTAAATACCGTTGTGCACAAGTTTGCTTAATAATGTTAGGGTATATCATTAAATATCATTGTGCACAAGTTTGCTTAATAATGTTAGGGTATATCATTAAATACCATTGTGCACAAGTTTGCTTAATAATGTTAGGGTATATCATTAAATATCATTGTGCACAAGTTTGCTTAATAATGTTAGGGTATATCATTAAACATCATTGTGCACAAGTTTGCTTAATAATGTTAGGGTATATCATTAAATACCATTGTGCACAAGTTTGTTGAATAACGTTAGGGTATATCATTAAATATCATTGTGCACAAGTTTGTTGAATAATGTTAGGTAATTCATTAAATATCATTGTGCACAAGTTTGCTTAATAATGTTAGGGTATATCATTAAACATCATTGTGCACAAGTTTGTTGAATAACGTTAGGGTATATCATTAAATATCATTGTGCGCAAGTTTGCTTAATAATGTTAGGGTATATCATTAAACATCATTGTGCACAAGTTTTCTTAATAATGTTAGGGTATATCATTAAATATCATTGTGCACAAGTTTGCTGAATAATGTTAGGGTATATCATTAAACATCATTGTGCACAAGTTTGCTTAATAATGTTAGGGTATATCATTAAATATCATTGTGCACAAGTTTGCTGAATAACGTTAGGGTATATCATTAAATATCATTGTGCACAAGTTTGCTTAATAAGGTTAGTCGTTATTGTATTTCAGCAAATGTTACTTGTCCTCCGGGCCGTTTCCGTTGCGGAAATCACAAGTGTATTTGGTGGGCACGAGTTTGCGATGGCGAGGATTCCTGCGGGGACAATTCTGACGAGAAAGACTGTGAGTGGTTCAAACTCGGCCAATCAAGGCTTCCTTTTAATCTGAGTTGAACAATATACTTAAATTCAAATATATCAGTGGACATATGATATAAGAGTACTGGGCTTTATTTTATGTTTTATATACATCTGCGTTTACATGTACTTTATTCTTGGCATTTGCAATAAAGAGCTATATTCTTGCTAAAGTGTCATCAGCAGGTTATTGCAGTGAGACAGCATTATGAGTTTGTGGACATTTGGAAAGACCTGCTAGGAGGAAATTCTATTGTGCAAGCATAAGATTTTTTTCAGACAATAAAAAAATTTTTAAAAAAGGACAGATTTAGCTTAAAAATAACAAAATTACGAGACTTTGCAGATGCTAGTACTTTTCACTTTTTCATCTCAGTGAATGTGTGTAAGGTTGACATATTTGTATCCTTCTTTGGTTCTTTTAGGTTTTAAGAATCCACCTGTGCATTGCAAGGATTCTGACTTCCGATGCTTAAATGGAGCAAAGTGTGTTCCGTTTGCACGTGTTTGTGACGGTAACTCTGACTGTGACGACACATCAGATGAGGCTGAACCCATGTGCAGTAAGTGAGCTCAAGACCATAACTTTCCACAATGCAGTTTTGCGAGAAACATAAAAACTTTCTGGTTCCCAAATGCAACTTTCTGAGAAACATGAAACTTTTCCCAAGGACACGTTTGTTTGTAATAAACAAAAAAATGTTCTATAGCCAAAAAGCATTTCCACAGTAGAAAAACAAAGACAGGTGGCAAGAAATCTGCTTCCCAAATGTAAGTTGCAAGAAACTTCTCCCTAATGCAAGTTTGCAAGAAATTTCTCTCAATTGCAAGTAACGTCTCCCAAATGCAAGTTTGCAAGAAACATTAAAACTTTTCCAAATACAAGTTTCAGGAATTGTGATAACTTTCTGCTTTCCCCAAGTTTGCAAGAAAAATGAAAGTTTTTCCAAATGCAAGTTGGTGTAAATTAAAAACTTGCCTGAATGCAAGTATGCTAGAACCAGGTCATTTTCATGCCTCTTCCAGATTACTAAGCTGCTGTTGTGAGACATGCCTACTCATTTTGTGTTTATTTATTTGTTTGACTACTGTTTAACCTGATATTGATGAATTATATACCTACAAATTTATAGGTGCGTGTTGCGAGATGTGTGAGATGGTTAATTATAAGTAAAATCGGCTTCATACGCAAGTGAAATCTGCGTGAAATGCATGTGTAAAGGAGACATCACACTTTACAAAGAGATTTGCAACATACACACTCTTTACGGAAATGTTAGAAAGTGTTTTTGCAGATGCAGGCAACAACAACAAGAACAACTTTGTGAGCAATTCCACAAACACAGTTGTAATTGTATTGACTGTGTTTTATGATGATTCTGAGATGTGTTTAGTCCCATACTATCTAATACAAGGACAAGACCAACAACTTTTGACTTTGTTTTAGTTGCATCTAGATGCTTTTGACCGTGTATACAAACATCAATGTAATGTTGTTGTTCCACCATTCACAAACTTGGCATTTGTCACTGTCATTTTTAGAAATTAGTTACCTATTGACTAATATTAATCATTAAAGTACGATGTTAAACCCCGTGTAAACATGTTAAAACTGATTTGAACCGGTACGGGTCTAATGTTTATAAAAAAAGCACCTAGAAATAACTGAAATCTGGTCCAACTTTGTTAACCTTGTCTAGCCATTATTATAGCGTAATTTTGTCCATGACTAACCTGCCTATTTTTCCATATTCTGAGAGTTCTGTAGATTTTAGAAAGGAGTTTTGATGTTGGCTTACTACATGGAATGATATTCTACTGGAATTTTTCAGCACAAAAAATAATATTTTGTGCCTGTAAAAATGCACTTTTGTGGACAAAATTTGATCTCATTAGGTTATAAATGATATGACCTATATATTCTGACTTATTGAATTTATTCGCTGAACTTTAACGGTTGCAAATTCTGAACTTGAAATGATTATATGGATATTTTTGTGCGTGCTTCAGAAATGCGGAACAGGACTTGCACACCGACAAGTTGTGAGTACAATTGCACTCAGCTGGATTATGGGATTCGATGTGAATGTCACCTAGGTTACAAGCTTGCAGAGGATGGTAGAAATTGTGAAGGTAATGACATTTCTGTTTTTGAAGTCAGTTTTTAATAACACTTTACATGGTGTGAAAATCTTGAAAACTGACTTGAAATAGCTATATAATTTTTTCGCGTGAATTTGAAAGAGGAGACAGGACAAAGACGGACAAGGTAAATGACGTCAAATTATATCGGTGACGAAGTTACACATTTGCCTGATTCTATTGATTTTAGAAATGTGTTTTTAGGTTTGTTAGGAAGGTTAGAGGATATCTTATTGGAAAGTGTAATTTTCTTTACCCAAAGTAATATTTTAGGACATTTATTTGCCTTTAAAAATGCTTTTTTTTTTGTTCAAAGGTTTTGAACCATTTATTTGCTGTCTTTGATTTTAACCTTAATAGACATTAAAGGACAGCCACAGACATTAAAGGATTGCAAATGACATTCTATGGTTTAAATTTTTCAGATAACAATGAGTGTGAGCAATTCGATACTTGCTCTCAGATCTGCGTGAATTTCCCAGGGACATACAAATGTAAATGTGATGAGGGTTATCAGCAGGGGATGAAAACAGGCTACAGGAAACAGTGTGTAGCTAAGGGTAAGAGTTATGCTATAATTATTTATTTGATTGGGTGTTTTCACGCGGTACTCAAGAATATTTCGGTTTCCACCCACCATAATGCTGGCCGCCGTCGTATAAGTGAAATATTCTTGAGTACGGCGTAAAACACCAATCAAAAAAAAAAAAAAAAAAAAAAATTATGAAAATCACACCAAAAATGTTTTGTTTGTGTCAATAAAGATCCAGGCTTCATAAAACTGTGCAGATTATTTCTCTACACCCCATATTTCTCTCAGAATGTTTTAAAATATTGGTCGCAGGGGTGGTTTGAAAAGGTGGAAGAATTAGGGTAAATCATGTTGTGCAGGAATGAGCCTGAGCAGTTCAACTGACGTCACTTGTCTTCAGGACGCTGTAATTGTTCCATGATGCATCTTTGTGATCTTACATATCAGCGATGCGTGCAGTGGACGGGGCTTGCTTTTTCTTAGCTCAGCTTTAAATAAACGCTGCACAATAATGGTTTTCTGTTTGATATTTCTGCGTATGAAATGATGCTAGGTGTTGCATAAGTTGCCAAGCATTTTCATGAACAGTTTATAACAAAACCCTACCTGAGGTAAATTGACAGGATGCCATATTTCATCTGTAACATGTGACTATTTGTCAGCTATCACACTTTTGTTGCTGCTCTAGTTTTAGTCCACTCACAGTAAGTCTTGTATATTTCTCGCTGTCAGGGCGCACAAAGTCAGAAGCAGTTTTGATTAGACTGAGTTACGATTTAAGACCTCATCTTGATATTTTGTTGTATTGTTCTTTAGGCAAAGCTGCTTACATGCTGATAGCTGTGGAAGATCAACTGAAGAAGATCAATGTGGTGAAAAACAGCCCACAGCTTGATCTGCTTGAGATGTTGAAGGTCAGTGGAGAACAATTTAGTGCATGTATTTGGATGTAAACTGACGCATCCTAGCATCAGTAAGTGATCTGATCGTAGGAAGGATGCCTCATTTTATTTACGTCAACAACTGGAATGTTAAAGACAACCTTTTTAAAATTATTATCTTTGGTTTGGTTTCACTTTTGTTTTGGTTACACCTTCACTTTTGTGTTGGTTACACCTTCACTTTTGTGTTCCTTTCACTTTTGTGTTCCTTTCACTTTCATGTTGCTTACTTATTCACTTTTATGTTGATTTCACTTTCACTATCTTTTGCCTTAGTTTCATTTTCACTTTTTTTTTTAACATACTTTCATTTTTGCTTTCACTTTTATTCTCAGGAGGAGAAGCCTCAGAGGATAGATTCAGTGGCAGTGGATATAAAAGAGTTAAAGGCTTTCATAGTCAGTCATGAGGACAGACAGATACGAACCTTGACAATCCCTGATATCACCAAAAATGTGGCACTGAAACAGGAACGCACGAAACGAAAGGCAGCCCAGCCATCAAGACATGCCTTACCGGTAAGTTTCATGGTTGGAATTGGATCTGAAGGCATGCATTGTGATCATGTATCAGAATTTGAATTTAAGCTCTAAAGACAGTGGTTTCAAGAAAAGTTAACTATTCTGTATGGTTGCTGGCACTTAAAGCTAAGAGGGTTTATGGCAGATTTTCATCTCACACCAAGTGGCGTTGTAGTGAATTACAACTGACAGGTAGCATTGTGTTGTTGCAGACGTTAAATCTGTTGTGGTGCGGCTTTGTCAATGGCATATGTGGTCTACTTATTGTGACATCATGCCAGTAGAAGCTACAGTGGAACATTTAACTCGACTCCAATGACTTAAATGCATTTAGCTCAACTCCAATGACTTAAATGCTTTTAGCTCATCTCCAATGACTTAAATGCTTTTAGCTTGACTCCAATGACTTAAATGCATTTAGCTCAACTCCAGTGACTTTGGACTTCTGCTGATATCCCATTAAATTCATCATTGTGAAATTGTGATGTACTTTGAGTAACCTTCAGAGTCTGGACAGTGTCTAAATAAATGGAAATGAAATCAAATTTTTAACAATTGTATTTTTTTTTATTTATTTCCAAACTACAGCTGAAGAACTTACAAGAACCTCGTGGTATTGCTGTGGACTGGGTGAACAAGAACTTCTATTGGACGGATGCAGCCAGCCAGACAATCTCATTGGCTGATTATGACGGAAAGCGACAGATAACAATTATCTCCACTCACTTGGGCGAACCTTTTGCTATTGCGGTCGACCCTCTTGCAGGGTAAGGGTAGAATGGGTTTTATAAGGCTTCATGTGCTGATGGTCATGCTAGGGGTGTTTAATTTCCTATTGTTTATGCATTTATATGAACAGTGTAAAGAGAATTAAGTAAAAGGAAAATATTGCAGAGATGGTAGTCACTGGAATAGATGTACCTAAATGCTGTGCTGTCAATGAATTTAACATACAGTCACATTAAACAATGAACAGGGACCAGACCTCAGGTATACTTGGTCCACCAGATTGTTCCATTGCCATGGTGATTGGAAGGTTGTCTTGTGTCTTCTTACATTAAGTTCAGTGAATATATGTCAATAATGATGCCCCTCTCCGTACGTACTTGGGAAGGTCTGTCAGCATCGTGCGGATGGTCATGGGTTTCCCTCTGGCTCGGCCCAGTTTCCTCCCACCATAATGCTGACCATTGTCTTATAAGTGAAATATTCTTTTTTACAGCGTAAAACACAAGTCAAATCAATAAATCAAATAAATCAATAATGATGGCACCTTCGCGCGTTTTGTAGGAAAATCTTTTGGACTGATCGCGGATTGTTTGCCAAACTAGAGAGTGCAAACTTGGATGGAAGCAGCCGTAAAGTACTGGTTGACAAGAACATACTGTGGCCAGTGGGATTGGCCATCGACTACCCGGCACAGAGACTGTACTGGACTGATGCGAAGGCATATACCGTGGAATCTATCAAGCTGGACGGAACTGGCAGGCATCTTGTTAGGGCCATCAAGGGTAAGTCAGGAATACTCAAGATACAAGGTTTTACTGAAATATAAACGAAGTATTTTTCAGTTTTCACCTGCTCTATGTTGGGCCTTTGCACATCACATATATGGGAGCCGTTTTTAAAGTTAAATGTGTCTAGCATCTAGATGGAACTAAATGTAAAATAGCAACCTGGAGAGTAATACCAGAGTGGCGATAACAATGTGAAAATGGTCACACGTAACCAGTGAAATATGGCCTCTTGACAATTTATGTCATTTAGGGTTTGCAACTCCTGTCGTTAAGTTAAGTGGTAAATGAGTAAGGCCCTTTGTTGTAGCAGTTGTCGTAATGGTTACCATCAATATGTTTGTCCCACGGGCATATTTTTTGTTGACACCACATTTACACTTTTAATAAGTGTTGATAACCCTGTTCAATTTTTGTAACCTTGGTCGATTTTTTTCAAGGTCATTGGGGTCATTTAGTGTATACTTTGTGACAGGCTTGTAAACACAATATCACTTGAAATGTTTAAGCAGCTTTCTTCAGACAAGTAAAACTTCTTCGGTTCTGGAGAAACTTTTACTGCGGATGCATATTTAGACTTCTGGTGGTGTTTAAACGCACTTCAAATGTGTTCTGGAGCTTTTTTTTGGAAAGTAGTGACAGCTGCCTGAAATTCAGAAGCTCTTGATTATTGAGGTCACTGGTTCAAATCCAACCCATGCTTTTACAGCCGCTGCGTTGAGTGGTTTGTCAAGTATCTGGTGATCTCTCCAGTTTCTTTCACAGATTTATCTGTTACTACTCACGGAACTTTTCCTTTAAAAAGTGTATTTATGTGAAATTTTGGGGGGAAACATGAAGAATAGTGAATAATTAGGTATTATTAGCTGTCCGTGTTACGTTTTTTTACCTAATACCTAAAAATAAAAAAAAAATACCTAAAATAAATTGTGCTGAAATTTGGTGTTCATATGGGAAACTGTTGAGGATGAGGGTACATACATGTAAAATAGATCCGCTGTGTTCCTCTGATGCAGCCTCAAACCCATCCAGCATGATTGATGTGTTCGAGGAGATCAGGTGTACGACCTCCAAGAAAAGTACATACATGTAAAATAGATCGGCTGTGTTATTTTTCTGTGATGGTGTTTTCCAGCCTCCGACCCCCCCTTCATGATTGACGTGTTCGAGGATAAGCTGTACCTGATGACCTCCAAGAAAAGTACATACATGTAAAATAGATCAGCTGTGTTATTTTTCTGTGATGATGTTTTCCAGCCTCCGACCCGCCTTACATGATTGACGTGTTCGAGGATAAGCTGTACCTGACGACCTCCAAGAAACACACGGTAGTGATGATGAGTAAGTTTGGCAAGGATGACAACCACACGTTGGTGGAGAAGCTGGAACACATCGGCGCTGTTCTCATCGTACAGGAGATTCGCCAGAAGCAGATCAACCAATGTGAGTTACCAATGGGAAGGCCACAGAATTTCAGCATCAGGAGTAGCTTATCTCATACCTCTGGCATCCGATAAGAGGGAAGGGAATGTTGAGGTGGTATATTAAGGACTGATTCATGCATTAGTGATTTTGGTATACATGTGGAGCACAATAACACAAGAGGCATGTTCCACGCTCAAGCTGTGTGCACATCAATTACCGTAAGTTACCAAATTCACAACTTCATTTCTTCATGTATGTGCGGAGATTTTACATACATGTGGAGCACAATAACACAAGAGGCATGTTCCATTCTCTAGCTGTGTGCACATCAATTTCCATAAGTTACCAAATTCACAACTTCAGAACTTCATGTATGTGCAGAGATTTTACATACATGTGGAGCACAATAACACAAGAGGCATGTTCCATGCTCAAGCTGTGTGCACATCAATTACCGTAAGTTACCAAATTCACAACTTCATGTATGTGCAGAGATTTTACATACATGTGGAGCACAATAACACAAGAGGCATGTTCCATGATCTGTGTGCACATCAATTACCATAAGTTACCAAATTCACAACTTCATGTATGTGCAGAGATTTTACATACATGTGGAGCACAATAACACAAGAGGCATGTTCCATGATCTGTGTGCACATCAATTACCGTAAGTTACCAAATTCACAACTTCAGAACTTCATGTACGTGCGGAGATTTTACATACATGTGGAGCACAGTAACACAAGAGGCATGTTCCATGATCTGTGTGCACATCAATTACCGTAAGTTACCAAATTCACAACTTCAGGACTTCATGTATGTGCGGAGATTTTACATACATGTGGAGCACAATAACACAAGAGGCATGTTCCATGATCTGTGTGCACATCAATTACCGTAAGTTACCAAATTCACAACTTCATTTCTTCATGTATGTGCGGAGATTTTACATACATGTGGAGCACAATAACACAAAAGGCATGTTCCATGATCTGTGTGCACATCAATTACCGTAAGTTACCAAATTCACAACTTCAGAACTTCATGTATGTGCGGAGATTTTACATACATGTGGAGCACAATAACACAAGAGGCATGTTCCATGATCTGTGTGCACATCAATTACCGTAAGTTACCAAATTCACAACTTCAGAACTTCATGTACGTGCGGAGATTTTACATACATGTGGAGCACAATAACACAAAAGGCATGTTCCATGATCTGTGTGCACATCAATTACCGTAAGTTACCAAATTCACAACTTCAGAACTTCATGTACGTGCGGAGATTTTACATACATGTGGAGCACAATAACACAAAAGGCATGTTCCATGATCTGTGTGCACATCAATTACCGTAAGTTACCAAATTCACAACTTCAGGACATAACATTTTCCTTCACTCTCAAAAATGACTACAATCATAGGAGTGGAAAGTTCTTTAGTGTGGCATTCATTGATAATCAAATAAAAAACAATTTTATTGTGCTTGGTCAGGAAAAAGGACTAGGTTTCTAAGGTTTTATGTATACGGTATGCAACTAGTGAAGTGTAAATTTGACCGCATTTAAAAGTTCAGTGAAAAGTTGAACACCTTTTTAACTTTGAGGTAAAAATAAAAGAAAAGTATTAATTTCTAAACATGTAAAAAAATAAATATTGAATGATAATAATATCCGGAAAGTGAATGCTTGATTTAAATATTTGAAAAATATGTTTTATTTGTTTAAAAATAAATGTTTTATTGATTCATTAAAATAAGTGTTTTTTTTAATTTAACTGTAAAAGCTAAATTCACTTAATAACCCTGAAAATGTCAGCTGCGGGAAATGCCACTGTTTGTATTCGTTCAAACATAAAGGAATCATTTGCTGTCTGGTTGCAGCCATGGACTTGTGTGCTTCTAAGAAGTGTGGTGACGGACTCTGTATCAATTCACCCTCCTCCTCTAAGGGCTACACCTGTCTTTGCCCAGATGGGGCCACATGGCACAACATGACTAAGCGCTGTGAGTTCCAGACCCCGGCTGGACCCCACTGTGAGCCGGGGTACTGTATGTTTGATGGAACCTGCTCCATTGGCGAGGACAAGAAGCGAAAGTGCGAGTAAGTGCTCAAACACTCATAGTCGGGATGCTGGTCGCACGTGTAGGTACATTTTTCAGATACAGGTACAGTTTGCTGTAAATGGGTGCCGTAACATTTCTGCTATAGGTCAGAGGTATATTTCTCAAATATAGGCATATTTCTCAGTTCTCAGAGAGGCACAGTTCCTAACTAGAAATTCAGCTCTGTAAAAGAAAAAGTACATTTCTCAGTGGGAGGTAATGCGAGGTACACTTTCAAAGATAGAGGGTTATAAAGGGCTGTGGGATGTCATGGTTTGGTTTGCCTGCAGTCATTGAGCCAGAGGAATGTACTACACAGGCTGTAAAAAGCATGACATTCATTAGTTTACTGATCCATGTCCTTATTCATTCTTTTGCTCATCCTCTCTCATGGTCAGTCTTTTTCTAACCAAGTACCCTAACTCCTCGACTTTTTTCCATATGAAAGAGCAACATTCAGTGCAATTTATGCACATTTTTAGTTTGATTTTTGAGACCTAGCTACGTTGGTCAGATTGGCAAATTTCAGGGCTTAACAGAAAGTATAATACTATCAGCCTACACAGAATACTGATGTCAGAAAATGCTGGACCAAACACCTTGCGAACATATGGAAAGGTTGCAGAATTACAATAAATGATGCGGTATTCATTCTTTGATTCATGGACTTCTTTATGTATTCTGTTGTTCATTTGACTTTCACATGTGATGTGGCTCACCAACTTAATACACTTACATTCTTTCGCTCACAGCATCCAGACTTATTGTTTCACTTCATGACTTCCACATTTATTCTTTAGCTCACTAGCATTCACACCTGTTCTTTCACTTCTCAACTTCCACATTTATTCTTTTGCTCACTGGAATCCACACTTATTGTTTTACTTTTGACTTCCCCATTTATTCTTTGGCTCACCGACATCCACACTTATTGTTTCACTCCTCAACTTCCACATTTATTCTTTGGCTCACCGACATCCACACTTATTGTTTCACTCCTCAACTTCCACATTTATTCTTTGGCTTACTTACTCCACACTTGTTGTTTCAATTCTCGACTTCCACATTTATTCTTTGGCTTACTTACTCCACACTTATTGTTTCACTCCTCAACTTCCACATTTATTCTTTGGCTTACTTACTCCACACTTGTTGTTTCAATTCTCGACTTCCACATTTATTCTTTTGCTCACTGGAATCCACACTTATTGTTTCACTCCTCAACTTCCACATTTATTCTTTGGCTTACTTACTCCACACTTGTTGTTTCAATTCTCGACTTCCACATTTATTCTTTTGCTCACTGGAATCCACACTTATTGTTTTACTTTCGACTTCCAAATTTATTCTTTGGCTCACCAGCGTCCACACTTATTGTTTCACTCCTCAACTTCCACATTTATTCTTTGGCTTACTTACTCCACACTTGTTGTTTCAATTCTCGACTTCTACATTTATTCTTTTGCTCACTGGAATCCACACTTATTGTTTTACTTTTGACTTCCACATTTATTCTTTGGCTCACTAGGCGTCTACACCTATTCTTTCACTTCTCGACTTCCAGTTTTATTCTTTGACACATCATCCATTCTTATAATTGATAATCCCAATTTTTTTTGTCAGATGTAAGCCTGGTTACCAAGGTGACAGATGCCAAGATTACAAGTGTCACAATTACTGTGAGAACTTTGGCTTCTGTTTTATTGACAGACACGGACAACCACATTGCAGGTAAGATGTTCTGCCACGGGCAGAATAAGTGTTATCAGTATTAGAGGGGTTCTAAAAATGAAGGTTGAAAATCATTTTATTTGTGGAAAATATGGACTACCCTAGCAATTTTTTTTTTGGTTGAAGACACATTTGCATGACTTGAAAAATAAGAAATTGATAAACACCTCGATCAGATTGAATGAAGTGGTAGATTTTCATTTTTATTTATATTCCATTTTTTAAAAATGTTTTAGCGTAAAACATAAAATAAAGTAAGGGGTGTCACTTAAGTATTGAAATTTCAATTTTGACAGACCCATGTTTCCCCTGATTCCCATTGCGCATAGTTCCAGGTTCCCATGTTACTACTGCTTCAAATATCGCCCACTTTTGGATTCAGATCAAGTTCAATAACCAGCTTATCCATGCAAGCCCTAAGTGTAAGCATGTGATCCCTAAGTGTAAGCATGTGATATAAATTCCATAAATTTGCTTGATTTTGGGTTACATTTACCAGTTTGGAAGAAAGCAAAGAGAATTCTAGCCTCTTGTTATTTTTTTTAAAGAAATGTGAACTTAATTAATTGTTGCTATTGCCATTTGAATGTGTAGCTGTGTTGACGTATACGGAGGAAAGAAATGCGAAATAAACTTGTGCAAGGGATTTCAATGTCAGAATGGAGGGACATGTGCATTAAAGGGAAGGAACATCAAACACTGCAAATGCCCTCAGGGATTTAAAGGTAAGAAAAGCCAGAACTTATTTGTCTTGTTTCTCTGTCCTGAGTAGGTGGTCGCTGTGAGTTCAAGTCCGGCTCATGCTGGCTTCCTCTCCGGCCGTACATGGGAAGGTCTGTTAGCAACCTGTGGATGGTCATGGGTTTTAGTGAAATATTCCAGCATAAAACACATAAATAATTAAATTTATCTCGCTGATTCAGTCCATGAACAGAGAATTGATGTGAGAATCCCACTTTTTCACAGGGCTTTGGTGGAAACAAGCTGTTTACAGCATTCTTATGCTTCAGCCTTCTGTGAAATAAGTTTAGCTCTCAGAGGCCAGAGGTCTCACATCCATAATACTCGTGCAATGGTGTTTAAGTTGTTTTTAAATAAAGAAGGTTGATAGTTTCGAAGGTGGAGAAAACATGAAAATACATAAGTAACGAAAGAGTGCAAAAAGTTAGTCTAAATGTGGTCTTAATAAATTTCGATTTTTTTTTTGAAGGGAGAATTCATCGTCATATGACTGAAAAATTAAGTACAGCATTGAACCCTAAGTACTTTAAAAGAGAAAGACACTTTTTGTATCTTTCGAATTTTTGTATGGTGGGTATTTGGGACCATCTTTGGTGCAATAATGGTATAAAGGAAAACGTAACACATGGTTGATAAATATATTTGCACTAGAATTTGTTTTTTTCAGCTAACAAATGTGTTTAACGTGGATAATTCTTAAATATTATCATAATTCAGGTTAAATGCATATGTTTGGATATAAACAACAAATTTACCTTCAGATATAGTTATTAAACAAGCATCATTTCCTTATTTAGGATATTATTATGTAACAACAATAAATACCAAAAGGTGGTCCCAAATACCCACCATACAAATGTAACAACAATAACTACCAAAAGGTGGTCCCAAATACCCACCATACAAATGTAACAACAATAAATACCAAAAGGTGGTCCCAAATACCCACCATACAAATGTAACAGCAATAAATACCAAAAGGTGGTCCCAAATACCCACCATATAAAAATACATGAATGTTCATATACCCTTTTCTCCTAAAAGAAAGATCGAAAAAATAACGACCCTGTTTGCAAATAAGTTTTGATGCTCTTTGCTCTGATTTGAGTGTCATTTTTGTCTTTTCTTCTACTTTAAAATATTGAGGAAGTTTGTTCCATACTCTTAGTTAAATGGTTAACCTTGGCTGGCCTGGTTTTCTCCATGATCCGTAAATCTGACGGCCTTCTTATAAGTGCAGAATTCTGGATATTACAACTATCAATCAGTCAGTCAGTATTGTGAAAAATGTGGTTCGAATTCTTTTCAGGTCGGCACTGCGAGCTCTGTGACATGGTGTGTTACAATGGTGGCACATGTAAGGTTAACCCATCTACGGGCAAACCCACCTGTAAATGCGTCCCCGGCTACTACCCCAACTACCAGTGCAAGCGCGGCGCATGCGACGACCACCCCTGCCAACACGACGGTGAATGCTTCATCAGAGATGGCTACCCACAGTGCAAGTGAGTTCATGTCATAGGGGCCATTTGCAAATTCCACAGCATAGTCCAAGGGGCCATTTGAAAATTCTGCAAGGTTAGTCTTAGGGACCATTTGCAAATTCCACAGGCTTAGTCTTAGGGGCCATTTGCAAATTCCACAGGCTTAGATTTAGGGACCAGTTGCAAAAATAAGACAGATTTTAGTAGTGTTAAGGGCCATTTGCAAAATTCTGCCCCCAAGAGTGTGAATCTAACAAACTGATCACATACTAGTTATGGGGACCCTCTGCAAAATTTTGATCTCAGAACCGTGAAGTTAATTTGAGTTTAGGACTAACAGTCATAATTTTCAAACTCTTTACTGTGACTAACTGTCAGCATTTTCGCATTAGCGCAAATAGGAAGTGTAAAATGTTATGACAGTGATTAAAAAGAGCGGGTTATTTGATCCATAAAATCAGAAATTGGGCCACAAGTTAAATATGAGATTTGTGTTAAGCTTAAGACGGCTGTATATGTTGACTGGGTTTGGGGTCGCTTCCATTTTTAAAGCCATTTTTTACCTTAAGTAAAAATCTGAAATATATTTTAAGAGCCCCACAAATTAAAATCTTGGTCCCTTCATCAGTGTTGTCTTAAGACAAATACATATATGTGTTAAACTTACAATGTCCATCGAGAAAAACCAGGTATTGTGACAAAGTTTGAAATTTCTGACTGAAGTAAGAAATGGCTTTGTGAAATGGACTCCCAGTAATGAGCAATGATGTACTAACTGTGTACACATACATCCATTCCATAGCTTGATTCTAACAGCTTGTGCAGATTTGGGTTGGATGCATGCTTAAGGCCTCTTAAAGATTATTTAAAGTTAGGAATGGTTCCGAATTCAAACCTGTGTTAAACAAGAGAGCTGTATCGGTATAAACAGTTTGCACTAATTTATAATAAGAATTCATTACTAAATATTAGCAGTATACACAATAGCATCTTAACATATGAGAAACTGTGTTAAAGGAAAAGAAAACATTCAAATTAGTAGTAGTAATGGGTAGAAAGATCATTGAAAGCTGTATCTGAAAATATCTTCTACTTCTTCTTTTTATCTTAATATTATTTTTGTTTTACACAGAATTAAATGTAGTCCATTGTTTGTATTATATGGTGGGCTGTATGCACCATAATGACGCTGCTGGTCATTGTGTTGTCACTGCCCATGTACTTTGTCACTGGGCGAGTACTTTGTCTCTGGGCAAGTACTTTGTCACTGGGCGAGTACTTTGTCACTGGGTGAGTGCTTTGTCTTTGGGGGAGTACTTTGTCACTGGGCGAGTACTTTGTCACTGGACGAGTACATTGTCTCTGGGCGAGTACTTTGTCACTGGGCAAGTACTTTGTCACTGGGCGAGTACTTTGTCTCTGGGCGAGTACTTTGTCTCTGGGCGAGTACTTAGTACTTTGTCTCTGGGCGAGTACTTTGTCACTGGGCGAGTACTTTGTCACTGGGCGAGTATCTTGTCTCGTGGTCTAGTACTTTGTCAATATGGTCCGAATAGCTCACCTTACTGTAATTTTTCAACCTATTCTGAAGGCGTTATTCTTTGTTCACTGATGAAATTACATGTATTCTTTAGGTGAAATCCTGAAACTGGCCAATCTGACCAATGTAGTTTTGTTTCCAAAATCAAATTAAAGATGTGCATAAATTGCACTGTAAGTTACTCCTTGTATGCAAAAAGATTGGGGAGTTAGGGTACAATCTAAACACTTGACTGCATGTAATTCTCTAAAAAAAATATCTAAAAAAAACAAAACATAAATGTATTTTAAGAGGCGGTTTTATATGGCCTTTCTACTTAACCAGTACCTCATTTTTTTTTTCTTGTTTAATTTCCCTTTAAATTTAGCTTGAGAACTGAGGGTTGATCTTGCTTGTTTTTGCTGTGCTTCACTGCCCATTAATCCATGTGTCATTTTGCTCTGTCTTAACCTACTTACCTCCCCTTGTCACCAGATGCTTCCCACCTTACCACGGGTCTCTCTGCGAAATCTCCCCCTGTCGAAACCACTGCTTGAACAAAGGGGTCTGTTCTAACTGCCTTGTGCTAAAGGGAAAGGTTCCTATCTGCACCTCTTGCAGGTACTCGCCTAGAACACTCACAGGATAGGACCAGTCCTCCAGCTGTGATCATTTATCTCCCTTGATCCCTGTGAACCAAAGTCCCGAATTGTGGCAAAACCTGAAAACCTGTCTTAAGATTAAAGTGTTATCGTTATTTCGGATTTGAAACCAAGATTTATCTCAGTCAATTTTTCAGCTCTAAAATCAGTGGTATATGTCAGAATCAGGGCCATATCAAGAAAACATTTGAAGGGTCTGACCCCAACTTTGTAGGTGACATTGTGACAGTGTGCATGAAGAAATTTTATGAAACGCAACAAAATGATGCTTTCTGAGAGATTTTGAAACTGATTTGTATGAAAATTGGTAAACCATTATATTCACATGTATTTGTTAGCTTTAATGCAGCTTAATTACATGTAGTTTGGGAGTCCAAAGGTTTTCCAGAACTAAATTGGCTCTAGATATGGCTCTGAGAGTGTGTAAACCCCAAATACTGACATTGCTGTTACTTTAATCGCTTTCTAAATAACATCTACAAGTGTAATTCATTACACAACTTTCTTAGCATTGTTTCGGAATACCAGTACGTTGACTGGCTTGATCGTTTTTGTCCACTGGGGATCAAGCAGATTGATCAGATCTCCTGGACTTGATCATGGTTTAGTGTATGTGTTTGTGGTTTATCACTTAGTGGTTGTGGTTTAACATTTAGTGGTTGTGGTTTAACATTTAGTGGTTTTGGTTGAGTGCATTTTGAATTTTGTTGCTGTTTTCTTTTTTGTCTGAATTAAGCCAAGTTTTTAGAAAGTTGTTTATTCAAATACTTAATACATGTACCAGTATTCATGACTCCTACATGTGTTAAATAGACTTCTTATATACATGTATTCATATACAGCACTTCTGTTTTTCTTACATGTAATTTTATGTCTAAACTGGGAAAAATCTGGGAATTCCCCCAGTCGAATTTTGTCTCCAGCAGCTAGCTTAATTGGCTTTGCGTACCATTTTACTAACAACATTAACATTGCTTCCTTAATTGTACTGTACTGTAAATATTCATCCATTCTCATAAAATGCACAAAATTTCACCAAATGTTTAAAATAGTTTTAATACATGTGTTTAGACTATATGGTTGACACTGACTGGTTTTGGCTAGTTTTTCTGTTTATATGTGTGTGTCCTTTGTTGGTTTCGTTTGTATGGACTGTTCATGTTAAATACTGGCATCGATCTTTGTACAACTGTATGTTTGTGAACGACCTGGTCAATTTTTATGCTTTTTCCAACTTTACAGTTGCCCAAGAGACTTCACCGGCAAGCAGTGTGAAAATAAGATAAAATCTGAATCATCTAATCAGACGAGTACAGGTAAGTAGACAAATACCTTTGGTGGGTGATAAAACATTCATTGATTAGGCTGCTTTAATAAAATACCTTTGAGGGAAAACAATTTGTGGATGGTTGTGGGTTTCCCCTGGGCTTTGAATGTCTTTTTTTTTGTACAAAAGTGAAAATGAAAGCAATATTTGAAATTAATAACTCTGTTTCACATGACTGATATCCATCATTATAAACATAGCACATATATCCCATCATGCAATGCTTGCATTTAAAAAAAAAAGGGCAAGTTACTTGTAATTTTGATTTTTAATTGTCCTGCTGCTGATATATATGATTTTTATTGCCTTATGCTTTCAAAATCAATTAATCATTTCCACTGACAATTTATCGTGTTACACTTGAAAAATTAATCAATGAATCAATCTGTTTTTTTTTTTGTTTTGTTTTTTTTTTGTAACAGGTGCCATCAGTGTTGTCGTCCCAGTTGTGATCTGTTTGATCATCCTTCTGGGATTATTAGCCACATTTTTATACAGAAAAAGAAAATCGTAAGTATTATTTCTAGCCATTATTATCATTATTTTGTTCGATCAATATTGTCTTTGTTTTCACTTTTCAACATCTCCAGTTTAGCTCATCTTTACAAGGCAGTAAGCTAGCTATTACAGGAAGTAAGCTTGCTATTACAGAAGCTATTACAGGAAGTAAACTTGCTATTACAGGAAGTAAGCTCACCATTACACTCAATAACCTCACCTTTACACACAGTAAGCTCACCATTACACACATTAAGCTCACCACTACACACAGTAGACTCATCATTACATGCATTAAGCTCAACACTACACATGGTAAACTCACCATTACACTCAATAAGCTCACCACTACACACAGTAAGCTCACCATTACGTGCATTAAGCTCAACATTACACACAGTAAACTCACCATTACACACAGTAGGCTCATCACTTCACACAGTAGTCTCTGTAATGTGCATGATCATTGTTGAAGACTTGACCCCTTTCTCGTACATCCTTGTAAATCAGTGTTGCCATTGTCCATAGACATACACTGTACACGTCAATTGCATCATTCTTAAATATTAAAGGACACC
The DNA here is from genome assembly GCF_032854445.1 of Liolophura sinensis. NCBI lineage: Eukaryota > Metazoa > Mollusca > Polyplacophora > Chitonida > Chitonidae > Liolophura > Liolophura sinensis. The sequence continues at coordinate 24,253,300 of NC_088298.1, forward strand.
TCCGCAGAGATAGTCTGCTATACAAGAGTGCCCAATAAACAAACAGTTGTGAGGAGTTATCGGAATTAACAATAATCTGTGGATTATTCTTGATGATAATCAAAACATCAGTAAGTGAGTAATGCAACCCTAAAGTATGTATTAATTTATTTATTTATTTATTTGATTGGTCTTTCCAGTGTAATGCTGGCTGCCGTCGTATAAGTGAAATATTCTTGAATGCGGCGTAAAACATAAGACGAAAATTAATAAATAAGTAAATGAAAAGCAGCAGCAGTACATCCGCCTCTGCACATTTGTATTGTAATGACTGTCTGCACATTTGTATTGTAATGACTATCTGGACATTTGTATTGTAATGACTGTCTGGACATTTGTATTGTAATGACTATCTGCACATTTGTATTGTAATGACTATCTGGACATTTGTATTGTAATGACTGTCTGCACATTTGTATTGTAATGACTATCTGGACATTTGTATTGTAATGACTATCTGCACATTTGTATTGTAATGATTGTCTGGACATTTGTATTGTAATGACTATCTGCACATTTGTATTGTATTGACTATCTGCACATTTGTATTGTAATGACTGTCTGGACATTTGTATTGTAATGACTATCTGCACATTTGTATTGTAATGACTGTCTGGACATTTGTATTGTAATGACTATCTGCACATTTGTATTGTAATGACTATCTGGACATTTGTATTGTAATGACTATCTGCACATTTGTATTGTAATGACTATCTGCACATTTGTATTGTAATGACTGTCTGGACATTTGTATTGTAATGACTATCTGGACATTTGTATTGTAATGACTATCTGGACATTTGTATTGTAATGACTATCTGCACATTTGTATTGTAATGACTGTCTGGACATTTGTATTGTAATGACTATCTGCACATTTGTATTGTAATGACTGTCTGGACATTTGTATTGTAATGACTGTCTGGACATTTGTATTGTAATGACTCTGCACATTTATATTGTAATGACTGTCTGGACACTCAGACTTTCTTTGTGGGCACTTAGACTGTGCTCACTGAGGGCATTCACACTCTCCAGACTTTCCCGTCCAACATTTCCACTGTCCAAACTCCCTCTTTAGTCAGTGTCTGAGGCATCAGCTCCGACATCGCCATGCTCTCTGACGTATATGACGCTGACTGGGGTGTCAGCTCTGGTGTTATTATCGTCTCTGACGTCCCTAGCGCCATAGTGTATGGGCATCAGATCTGTTGTTATATGCCACACTCAAGAATGCTTCACTTATATAACAGCGGCCAGGATTATGGTCAAAGGAAAGTGTCTGCAGATTAGTTGTGACATTTGTTAGTCTGACAGGTTGGTGGCAGATCTTCCAAACTACCTAAATAGATGTACTATGAGCCTAGCAATTCGCAAGCCAGCCAAGTAGGTAATAACTCAGTGATTTTTAACTGTTTACTTTATACACTATTTCCAGATTACACCGACAGTTCAAACATCGGAGAATTCAAGACAACAGTAATGTTGAAATAAATAACCCGATATATTTGCCTGGGGATTATGATGACGACCCTGAACCCGAGGCAGATGAGAGACAGCCCTTAGGGGATACATATCAGTTTGAGCAAGATAAGGTGAGTCAACAGCCTAAGAATTTAAATCCAGCACTGGTGTGTTCGATTTTGTTGAGATTGTGAAAATACTGCCTAGAGCAAGATTTGAACTCGCACATGTTTTTGGGTGGTCTAGCCCCACAGATGCATGATTTATTTATTTATTTCATTGGTGATTTACACCGTTTTCAAGATTATTTCACTTATACGACGGTGGCCAGCATTATGGTGGGAGGAAACCGGGCAGAGCCTGGGGGAAACCCAGAACCCTCTGCAGCCACAGCTGTGTGAACACAGGAACTTAGTTTGAGGGTAACAGGTTTGTTAATCTCATTTAGAAAGTGTTTCTGTGGCAGTATTTTCATCATTAGGGATTGTGCTTTCTGGAGCACCCCTGCAGGGTAGTGCACAGACTCCTGGGCTGAGCCCACTTGCACAAAAAGATTGTAGACCCTACAGTTGAGTTTATTATTGATTGCAAAAATAAGTTTTGGCACTTACACAAAGGAATTGGAAGGATATTGTACATTTTTGAAATTACAGTGGCGATTGTTTGCCAGATTTGACACACATATTAATGTGGCCTGTGTAAATGGACAATGTATTGGTCAATTACTTTTCTTGCCTTCATTTTCAAAATACCTCTACATCGTAATGATTCAGTATAACTTGCTTCTTTAACTGCTGTAGTGTTAATTTATGTATTTATTTGATTGGTGTTTTAAGCCGTATTCAAGAATGTTTCACTAATACGATGGTGGCCAGCATTATGGTAGGAGGAAACCGGGCAGTGCCTGAGGGAAACCCATGGCAAACCTTCCCACGTACGGCCAGAGAGGAAGCCAGCATGAGCTGGACTTGAACTGACCGCGACTGCTTTGGTGAGAGTCCCCTGGGATTACGCCGCGCTAGCGCGCTAACCAGCTGAGCCACGGAGGCCCCCTCTGTAGTGTTTATGATCCTGAAACTTGTTCAAAATTAACTCAGTCTTCATTTTGTATTTTGTTTCAGTCTACAAACTTTGCCAATCCAATGTACGACACGTTATACACAGAAACTAGTCAGGGCCTGGTGCCTGCTAACAAGGCCGAGAAAAACCAGCTATTGGATGACAGCCTCAAGGTGCGTTACTATAGTAACGGTGGCAAGAGATCGGGGAACAATTCTTACGCCTGATTGAGATGATACAAGGTTGACATGTTCCTCAAAAATGCTGCTGACAAAGAATTACAAAGAAAGAAGAGAAGACATTATCCATTTATATACGTAAGTTTTATACACCCAGATGACAATCAAGAGACAAAAACAAACAAACAAAACAAGCAAACAGAGGATGCAGACTTTTGTGTCGTCCATTATGATTGGCTGAACAGGATGTGAATTGGGCTCTTCAAGTGTCGGAAGTAGCGATTGGTCACTGGACCGGCTTTTTTATCCTGTGCAGGCATTGGCTGCTACAAGGCGGCCTCCTTCATACCCATCTGCCATTGGAGAATTTCCTTACAGTTTTGTGTTGTGGACTGTAATTGGCTGCCTGGAATGTGTTTTTGCCAGCCATCCTCTGTGATGAAGGCAGTGATTGGCTACTTCTGCTGTGTGTGTTTGACCAGTGTTTGTCTTTCATGAAGGTTGTGAGTGATTTGATTGGTGAAAAGCCAGTTGTACACTGGATGTCAAAGAGGTCATTGTATGAACAGTAGGTAGCCAATGAGAGAAGGACATGTGACAGTGTTACGTTTGTGTTCTGTTCATCATTACTGAGAATTCGTCCGAAAAAAAAAAAACAGATTACAACACACAAGAACTTTTCAGGCACAAAGTCTGGAGCCCGTTATTTTGTATTAAAAATGATTTACAATGTCGTTATAAAACATCATTTTGTAGATATGCATTCTTATGTGCAGTATGGGTGTGGATGTTGTTGTTGTTGTTGCCGTTGTTGTGAACATGCTTATGTATATCCGGCTGGAATTGCCCAAATTGAGACATTATGGAAAACCCAGTACATTGTAAAGGACCCTGTAAGTTATGATCGTAATTGTTCTTTGTTAAAGGGTGTACAGATTGTAGTCCACCTCTGCCAGGATATTTTCACATCTGCGTGGGAAAGTATATGAGCTGCAGATCTAGTGCGGCTTGACAGTGTTTCTGTTCACGAACTTTTTGAGCCAATTTCAATAAGCCAATACTTCAGTCAAAATCTGAGAAATAATTTTAGAGCTTTGTGATGAGATTTTTAATGCTGAAATAAGTCAGAAATGGCTTTGTGGAATCAGCCTTGATGCTTTTCTCACCCCAAAAAAGTGTGCATTCTGTTTCAGACTTAAGTCTTGACTTCATCTTCGAATTCAAGAATGACTTGTAAAAATTGTTCATCGTTTCCCCTTGAATCTGAGAATGACTTAAGACTTCAGTTTCTGCAAGCATGAAAACATATATCCGTTGAAGGAGGAAATGGCCAATCAAATCCTAGGATGAAAAACCGTGCTTATTGATTGGATGATTTAAGCTATCTAATTGGATTGATTACTCCCATTGGTCAGTTGGCAAAAGAATTTAGGGTTGTGTGGTTACAACACGTTTTTTTTTCTTTCAGAAAAGCCCTTGACAAGTTTGTATATTTTTGTGTGTCAATAAATGCTACCACTGTTAGGTTAATAATATTATTATTAATAATAATATGCTGCAGATAGATTTTTATCAAATGTGGAAATATTTAAAAAAATATTATTTGATAGATGAGGTATAATTGTACATTTTTTTGTTTTAATTATGACTCGGAGTAGGCTTTTAAAGTTTTCCGAGATTGAAGTGTGAAAATGTAAGCTGTGTACAGATCAGTCTTAAGATTTGTTTATCTTAGTGTATAATTTTCTACTTTACCTTCTATTCTTTCTCGTCTTCATTCCATATCTTTTGTGATCGTTTGTTGACATCTTACTAATCAACACATTGTCTTAAGCATTCATATTTTTATCCTTTACAACATGATTCTTGTATGATGCTGAGTAGCTTTCAAGCAATATTTCATGGTTCATTGTTGTTGTCATAATCAATAATGTTAGATAATAATAATTCTATGTAGGCTGGCAATGTTCCTTCATTACACCAGATTTGTGGTCAAAGAGACAAAAGAAAGGAGAGCATGTCAGTAACAGTAAGGCCAAATAACACTTTTAATCGAGATTTGCAGGTTATTTGATAGGCTCGTGTTCACGCATCCTATCATTTTCAATTTAATACATGAATTATATCCTGAAAGGAGAGAAAATTGCACATCTTTTATAATTGTAATGGATAGAAAGCCTATTCATGTCTCTAGGTTGGTTGTTGGTGGCAGAAGTTGCATTTCATGTCATCTTAAATCAAGTACAGTTGCTCTTATACTTTACGGTTAAATTAACAGTGAAACTCCAAACACATGTAAAATGTCTTCCAGCTGCTGTAGAAACTTTTAGGTTGAGCGTTTTGCCAATGCTTGCTTATAAAAGCTGTACAAATATATGGGAGTGATTTATTATGTGAAACAGTTGCAACTACCCTAATTCTTCTAAAATTTGTGACAGATATTAGTAGTGTTGAAAGTAGAATATTGCATTTCTTTTTCAGTCTTCTGGAAAAGCAAAGGTATGAGTATGTTGTTCATTAGATGGTGTAACCATGTGAGAGAAAAAAACTCAATATTCCTGTTAGAATTACATACATATTGGCTAAAATGAGCAGACCAGGTGTCCCGAATTTTAGAAGAAATAGGGTAACACTGACAAGTACAGTTTCAGTGGTAGTGGCCGTTTATCCCAGTCATCGTAGAGAAAGACAGTTGTCATTTTTTTTTTTACTGTATGCTGCTGCTTTTTTTTTAAAGACCTCCATTGTAAATTTTTACATACGTACACAATCCACCGAGTTCTTTATAAAACCGCACAACAACCAAGCCATTGTTGAAGCTTTGATGTGTTTCAAGGAGAAGTTGTCTTCCAGCACTGAATGAGAGTCAATCCACTTGTGCATAAAAGCTCCTTTTGCTTGGCAAGGCAGTTTTATCTCCCCTTCTGAAATTCATGTTTGCTTTTTCCAACTGAAAACGTAAAACAAACCTAAAATGTCTAAAAAGACATTGGGCATTTTCAAGAAGAGGGGAGGTAACTGAAGACGCCCAGCAGCCTGCATTCAGTAATACTTGGGTGTTTAACATGCTTGATTTGATTACAGGCATGGGGAGCTGAAGGAAGGCTCTGTGCAAGTTGGAGCGAAGTACAGGCTGAAACACCTTTGTTAAAACTCCACAATATTGTTATGTTATAAATACATTTACATGTGTTTTTTGTATGTGGTGCTCTTTTTTTTCCCTTTTGTCACTTGTTTAATATGATTTTTTCATTTGTCCAAGGTCATTCCCCCTTTTGTGTTCACACTAACATTTGAACTGTGTTCATATTTTTTAGTTTTCAAATTTCATGTGATCCTTTTTTGTCATCATTTGTTACTCATCCAGTCATATCAGAATGTGATGACCCCAGATGAGTGCTACTGTACTTAAAACACACTGCTCAGAAATGTAAATCTCTCTTCACAGAAGTTCACAAACCTTGTTTCTACCAAATAATTTTTAATCAGACTTTAATACATGTACTAAAAGTTGAAAATATTTTATCATCGTCAAGGGCTGGAGTTTTTCACTTATTAATTCAGACAGCATAAGGAAATATAAATCTTCCAACAACAAAAAAAGTATAAAAAATTTTAAAATCAGAGGATTTCAAAAGTTAAAAATGTATCTACAAAACTATCCAAAGTCGGCACAGAGAGAAGGACGACCTGATTGGAAAATTTTTGAATAGGAAGAAAGCATTTATTTTCAAAAATAGCTTGATTAAGTTTTTGTACTTAAAAGTTAAATTAATGGTTGTAAACTTAAAATAAAGACATGAAAGACAAGTCGGTCCTTTTTAAATTTTAATAGGCATTTCCATAGCCCAGGGTCAATCCTGTATTTAAATGTGTAATTTTTATTCAGATGTTCAGATGTCCTAAGTCATTTCTGTGAGAATTGAACTTTGAGTATAAAGTGTTTCAAGTGCTGTGTTTTGATAAGAGTTCGGTATAAATGCTACTTACATAATTAGTGATTTTGGTCACTCGACTTCCTGCATGGGATTGATATTTAAAAACACACTGGTTACAGTCTGTGGATATCCCATTGTCATTGTAATAATGTGTAATTTACAAATACATGTACATTATAGATTCAGGTTTGAAAAGTGCTGCAGTGAGGCTTATCTTTACTCGAAGGGTATTGTTAAAGACGCGATTCTTTTCCACTCTCAGTTCACTAAATAGAAACATCCTCCTCTTGTTTGTCAGAAATTGGCATTTTAATGTCGCTTCAAAAATTAAAATTCTGTTTCCATTTGTATCAGGTGGACACCAAATGTGTGTGTGTGTCCACATTCTGTTTGCTTTACAATAGCCTGTAATGTAAGATTGATCCCATGAACTAACGAATCCTGATAAGGGGTTGTTAATATCTTTGTGCACATACAATCAAATAGCGTGTCAAAAATTTCCTGTGGAAAAAAACTCACTTGTATGAACTGTAAAAAAAAAAACAAAAAAAAAAACGTACTATTCAATTTACATGTTAATTTACAATGTGTATACACTGTAAGAAATCATTCATTCTGATGGGGAATTTTTTGTTTGTTTGTTTTCCTGTTGCATCCATCATGTCCATGCAGTCAGTTTTAGTTTTATCTAACACTATATAAACAACTGTGTTCTTTGTCTTAAATTGTGTATCGGTTTTATGTACGTATTAGTTACTTCATACCCCTGATCTGACAGGATATTTTTAAGTGTGTACTGTTTCTGAATTTTACTGAGAAATGTCCTTTTTTTTTTCATACATTTTTCCATCATGGAAATTAGGCCTGTGGCCAGGAAATGTGTCGTACCTCGAGTCTTTGTTCTCTTGATATACATACAATAAGAGAATCCATCTACAACAATTGTTATCGTTTTCTTGTCTATTTAAAACATTCTGAGGAGTGTATTAGTTGCATGGTTTATGGCATTCAGTGATGGGAAAGGGAAAAATAACGTATATTGTGTCTGCAACTCTCACATTGATGGTGAGCCGTAGTTACTCAGACACCATATATTTCTGTGTCCTGTCACTGATTAAACATGTAGTGAATTTATCCTGCAAAAGACCCATCAATTCAGTGATGTGACCATTGTTTACAAAACTGAACAAAGGGAGATAATCTAGTCGGCTGCAGGATACGGGAGTGTGCATGTGCGCCATGTGACTGTTGCTGTCCAATGAAAAGCTGAGTATTTTGTCTGATGGAGGATAATATAAGATGCTTGGCTGACAACCACTGACAGACAAGATGTGCATTCTGTCCTGACATTGGATGAGGAATTTGGAGATGTTTTCGCAGTCAGTGCTTGTTTGGCCTTGGTGAACATTCACTGAAAACCACTTGTCTTCCACAAAAACCTGTTCATGTGCATTGCATATGGAAAAATTTTTCAATAACTTGCGAATGGTCAGTGGTTTACTTTGGTTTCTTCCACCCATAAAACTGACAACCATTTTGAAAGTTTAAAACTCCCAAGAAAGTATGATAAGAAAAAAAAAAGACAACTGTGTGAAATCAGTTCATCCTTTGGATAGCCTATTTATTTGGTGATTGATTGAGGCAGGGTGTTGCAACCTTCCCCTTGCAATGGTGACTCACTCTGGTCCAAGCTGAATAAGAATTCAGCATTGCTTTTTTTTTTTATGGTGAAGCATGAATTAACTTTTATAATTGTAATGGCTAAAAGGTTAGTTTTATTTACATCTCCAAGTCTTTGATAGTGTTTTCTTTGTGGCAGAAGTGGCATTTCATGTCCTCTTAAGTGAATCACCTTTCCCCTTGTAAAAGCTGCATAAGAATTCAGCGTTGTTCTTTTTTGCAAACTATGAGTAATACATTACCAGTTTTCTTGCAAAACGTTGACACATGAAAGGCAGGAATGAACAACAGATCTAACAGTGGGAATTGTTCCTGTTTGATATCAAGCACACCTTTTTTTAGGTTGAAAAATTAGTTTTTTTGTTCAAATCCAATTCCTGGCTTTGCTGTAGCTTTGTCAGAAGAATAGCTCAAATGTTCAAGATACAACCGTATCCAGTTCAAAATAGGGGTGTGGTACCAGACAACTCTGATCATTGGGCACATCAAGCTCTAAATGTATGTATAAATTTGCATATATGCTTCGAGTTACACCTTACTTAGCAATTTTTCAGTCCTATAATGACAAGAAGTCATTAGATGTGTGTACATGTACACCCTGTGGCACGCCGACCAAATGTTGCTGCTTCTGTAGCATCATGCTGAAGACACCAGACATGACACACAACCCAGTCACATACTGACACTCGGCGAACCAGAACTGTTTCCTTGCACTAACCTCTCTCTGCTGAGCGTCAAACAAGGCAGCAGCAAGTACCATTTTTAAAGTCTTTGGTATGACCCAACATCGAGGCAGACACACTAACCATTAAACCATCGAAGCAGTCCTGGATTGTTCAGTCACATGCATCAAGCATCTCTGCAGCAAATGTGTTAATTTATTTCATGGGAGTTTTATACCGTGCTCAAGAATATTTCACATATATGATGGTAGCCAGCATAACAGTAGGAGGAAACCCATGACCATCTGCAGGTTGGTAGACCTCACGCAAGCCCAGAGAGGAAGCCAGAATGAGATGGTCTTGAACTCTCAGCAACAATATTAGTGAGAGGTCCCTGAGTAACAGTGCTGGGCTAGCACGCCAGCCACTCAAGATATAAATATATAATCGTGTCAAGCTCAAACCAAATGCATTCCGGATACATTGCACCATGTCGTTTTTATTCCACCAAAATCATACAGAAGTCTCAAAGCCTTAAGAGCAGGAAGTCCTTCAAATACAACTACACCAATTTCAATTATCACACAAACTACTGCATCTCATACATAACCAATTCTGACATGAAGTTGGTGTAATTACAATCTCAAAGCTTGACTACAATACAAGTTTGCATATACAGTTGTCTGGCAACCTGGAAAATGAACTTCGACCCCAATAACTGCCTTAGTGGCCATTCAAATTAACTACATCGAGTTACTTAAATCGCCACTTTCTTTCAGTTAAAGTTGTAACTAAGCTACATATGTAACAAAACTGAACACTACACCAACTCCGTATCACACACACCATCTTCATCTCTTTGTAGCCTGAGGTCACACCCTTAATGTTTTCGGTCTGTCGCTTCAACAAGCAGGAAATTTTTTTTGTGCAAACCACGATGGATGTGAAAAAGGCACTTGCTTAGTTGAATGACATGAAAATGACAGCAAAACCAGGTGGTGTTGAGCAATAAATTTCCCCAAAAAGAAAACAAGGATTAATGTTTTCACCTCTACCTTAGGCCAAACCAATTTAAATTGTTGTTTTACAGGCAGAATAAATCTTTCATCCTAGGGCATTAAAATAAAATTTGAAAATCATCTAAATTCTGGAAAATGTGGATTATCCCAGCAATTTATCTTGTTGAAGACATTTGCCTGATCGGAAACCCCTTGAAAAAGAGTACAATCATAAAACCACCAATATCGGACAAACTATAACGTGGGTTATCAATTTTATTCTTATTTCATTTTTCAGCTTGCACATAAAACAAAATGAAATTTATGTCCCCTTAAAGAAATCTTTCCGACCATAATTCTGTGTTAAGACTTATGTTGAAGCAAGCAGACTGATACTCAACCCAAATTCTTCAACCTTATCACCCATGACTGTGACCAATATTTTGAATCATTTTGAGAAAACTGTGGGGTGTATAGAAATAATTAGCACAGTTTTATGAAGGTTGTATCTTAAGTGCCACAAACAAATCATTTTCATAATAACTGTATGGATACATTTCTCTAAAAGAAAAAAAGTGCTTTAGAGGTCAAAAAGGTTGAAGATTTATTTCAATGGACTGCTCATCTCTGGAATTGCTTTGATATCATGTACAAATATACATGTAATTACATATATGAATTTGTACTCATAAAAAGGAATTTCTATACACACGAAACAGACTATGATTATAGCGTACTCCGTTAGCATAGGCCAGAAATCAATTCAACATACACATTTCCTTTTTACAAAACAAAACAAAAAAAAACACAAAAATTAACATTTTTTTTTAATCTCAGGCAGATGCCACATAGCAAATATGATGCCTGTCGTCAAAATATCAAAAGTCTCACATTACTCATCCAAAATTATGGATGCCCTTCATTTACAATTACACAAATGCAACGAGGAAAACAATTGTATGTACAAGAAGATTCAACAGCACTTTTCTTTCAGAAAGAGTTATATCCAAAACTTGGACACCTGTCTTATAGCAATCACAGGGTAAAACACATGGTAACTTTTGGATTCAACTCCAAATACATGTACATGTATTAAAAACAACAACAACACAAAAATGGCTATCAGTTCTCGATTGTTTCCTCACAATTTCATGCTAAACAGGCATGTTCTAAAAAACTATCCAATCTATAGGTATGCTTCACAATCTTACAGTTCCACAACTGTACAACCCAGGAAATGCCATTTTTCCCATCATCAGAATACAAACTACAGGTATTTCTAAACTTGCTTAAAGGAACAGACCTATAAAAATCAAAGTAGCCATGACTAAGCAGACCACTTAAAACCATGCACAAATATACTTTCATTTATTTTCTTCAGATTTTGGTGAAAAGAATTAAAGGCCCTCAAACATTTGAATTCTAAGATGGGCTTTATGGATCACACTATCAGTGTTCAGGAACTCTGACGTCACATGAAGTTTTCCCAACTTCAATCTGGACACTGAATGTTGGAATAATTGTTTTTACCCATGAGTAAAAGATCACTGAAATGTTGTTCCCAAAAATTCCTTCCTTCTGCTGAACATCAGGGAAAAAAAGCTGATGTGGTGTCAGAGTTCCTGGATACCATCAGTAGGGCTTATAAAGCCCACAATAGTATTCAAATATTTGAATGCTTTCAACGCTCTTTAAAAAAAATGTGAAAAAATAAGTGCAAATACTTTTACACCGTTTTCAGTTGTCTCCATGATGCATCTTGCTTTATATTTCAGCATTCTTTTACTTTGATACCCAGCGAATATTTTAACTGCAATCGGGGTATAATAGAAAATCAGAATTATTCTTTATTTGAATGCAAAAAGAATATAAAATGTTTTCTAAACAATGCTGAGATTACACCCTACATGTAGGACTTGCTTTCGTAAATACGTATGTACAGTGTGTGAATTCAAGCCCATGAATATGGTCACATTAAAAAAACTATCAACGATAAATACAATATCTATAACACATAAAGCAACAAACACATCGTTCTACTATGCTTAATATTTGAAACAAAAATGTGTTGCAATTAGTTACACTTGCATGTAACAAGTTTTAAAAAGAAAAACTTGCAACTAAAGTTGCATATACTGTTACTTTAAAAAAGGCGAAACTAGAACAAGATGTACAAATAAATTTGCTTTGGCACAAAACAACAGTAATGGAACTTTATGTAGATATACAAAAGGCATCATCAAACAGAAATGAGAAAGTTCTTTTTTTATAATTATAAATGTTTCTTTGACCAGCAGCATTCCTTGAGTGATTTCATTCAGATTTGTGCTTTTAAACAGATTCATCTTTTGTGTGTTTTTTTTTGCTACATAAATTGAATTTTAAATATTTGGCTTGTTTTTCTAGTGTTTCTAAAGGCATCATACACAAATATAAAGAGTAATGACAAAATTATTCCACTACAAATATAGATTATAATTTCCACAATAAAAACGATGAAACAAAAAAAGTCACTCCATTTCCCCTATGGTAAAGTAAAATAAAAGCGTGTACCCCTGCATATACATCTACTGCTCTTTAATCTCACTGAATACGACTGCTATCACTACCAGACCTTACTTAGAAAACTAAAACAACACCCAGTCACTTAAATGATGGTGCTAAGGTGTAAATGCTATCAGAAAAAAGTCTCAACTTTTGACCTGATTCACTGATTTGACCGGTGTCTTATGCCACACTCAGAACATATTTTACTTACGACAATGGGAAGCATTATCATGGGAGGGAACAAAGCTGGAAACCTACAACCACCTGCATGTTGCTGGAAGACTTTACCACATATGACCACCTGCAGGCTGCTGGAAGACTTTACCACATACAACCATATGCAGGTTGCTGGAGGACTCTACCACATACGACCACCTGCAGGTTGTTGGAAGACTTTACCACATATGACCATATGCAGGTTGCTGGAGGACTCTACCACATACGACCACCTGCAGGTTGCTGGAAGACTTTACCACATATGACCATATGCAGGTTGCTGGAAGACTTTACCACATACAACCAAATGCAGGTTGCTGGAGGACTCTACCACATACGACCACCTGCAGGTTGTTGGAAGACTTTACCACATATGACCATATGCAGGTTGCTGGAGGACTCTACCACATACGACCACCTGCAGGTTGCTGGAAGACTTTACCACATATGACCATATGCAGGTTGCTGGAGGACTCTACCACATACGACCACCTGCAGGTTGCTGGAAGACTTTACCACATATGACCATATGCAGGTTGCTGGAAGACTTTACCGCATACGACCACCTGCAGGTTGCTGGAAGACTTTACCGCATACGACCACCCGCAGGTTGCTGGAAGACTTTACCACATACGACCATATGCAGGCTGCTGGAAGACTTTACCACATACGGCCATCTGCAGGTTGCTGGAAGGCTTTACCACATTCAACCTCACTCATACTTTGTTACTATTCAGTTTTAATACAACTTCAAACTCAAGACTTGTTTTTAGAGAGAAAACAAATAAAAAAAAAAAGGAAGCAGTGGGTAGATATTTGAAAGCTATACCAAAAACTATTTTCAGTCTTCATGAGAACAGAGTTCAGATGAATCATTTTCCATGCACTTCTTGTAGACGAAACAACACCACGAAACACAAGAACACCGCAAGGCACCTAACTTTACCTACAACTCTATTATACAATATGACAAAATAAACAACAAAAATAAATAAAAACATTGTGAAAATGAGACAAGATTGATCGTGTTGTAAAACTGATTTCATACAGACTTTGAGCTACTGCTGATAAATGTTTAAAATAAAAATTCAATAATAAACAAATAGAAAGCCTTGTGCAAAGACGCCCACAAGTGAAGTGTTCACTACAGCACAGAAAAGGGTTGAAACGTCCAAGTAGCACAAGATTCTTTTAATCCCTTGTGAAAAGATTTTACCTGTAAAATCCACAAAAGAAGAAAGCCTTGAACTTGAAAGAGAAAATCTGGGAATTATGTATTTGTGCAGTTGATACCATGCCAAGTACTGAAAAGTGCTGAAACTTTGAAGGAGGACAACATTCTTTCATTTTTATGAAAAAAAATTTTACCTGTAAAATCCACAAAAAGAAAAAAAACTTTTAACTTAATAGAGAAAATCTGTGAATTATGTATTTGTGCAGGAATCAAACTGATTTCATATGCTTAATATTAAGTTACATGCATTCAATTTCAGGACCATCACCTTAACCCTCCCATTTTCTGAAAGAAGTAGAATGGTCCACTGGTTGAACACATAGCACCTATATCACTATTACTACTACTAATAGGCCAAAGGTCAGGGATGGGTGCATTATCTGCTTCACAGGGTTGATGCCATGCCAAGTCTCTGATCTAACACATGCAGATTTAACTGAAAACTTCAGTATCAATAAAACAAACAAACAGAATGCACAAAAGTTGCAAACATTATAGATCACATTTTTCTTCAATGTTTGACATCGCAGATTTTCTGCAGGTATGACACAGCATGTTTAATATGTAACAAAATGAGACCATCCTTGGATCAATAGGGTACTTCACCATCAGCGGCCATATTCACAAAGCGATCGTAGGCTAAACTGACTGTAACTACCATGACAACGTTGTTAGAAGCATATGTTGCCATGGTAGTTACAGTCAACTTAGGCTATGATCGCTTAGTGCAGGAGCTCTCAGAACAGGCTTCAAAGCTTTCATTACACCACAGGCCCTTCCCTGAAACAGACAAAAAGCAGTATTTGTAGTTAAAACATTACATAAAGTTAAAATCAGTGGAAATATTGCAGAAAAACTAATACCTAAAAAAATTAACATATTAATTTTCCAGAGACTTTATTTACAGATGTTATCATTCATCAATCTAAGACATCATTTGTCTACAGGCAGGCTTCACCCCTAAAACTGGCTGTATTTGTTAAATTAATTCACTTGAAAAAAATTTGGTTTCATTTATTTGATTGGTGTTTTATGCCATCCTCAAGAATATTACACTCATACAACGATGGCCAGCATTATGGTGGGAAAATGCAGTTTGAGGCAAGTTAAAGTCATAAACACTACATTTGGTATCATCAAACAAACCATTAAAACATCTTTATAAGATGAACAGAACAAAACCAGCAATTTAGTCATGGTCAAAATTTTAGGCCAAAAACAAAAATTTAAAGTCAAAAAATAAAGAAACAGTAGAAGGAGCACTGAAAACTTTGTGTCCAGCATTACCTTCACATAATTTTTTGTTAGTTTTTTTTTAGTGCTTGAATCCTGTCAATAATTTTGTGAAAGTAAGTTTTTCACAAAAGAGAAAAGAACAATGTTGCTTGGAACCAAGAACTACTGTATCTGACATAATTCTATCCATGGCTGTCAGGGCCATATCTAGTCATTTCAGTTCTAGATAACATTTGGGCTCCCAAACTGTTGGCTGCCCAAACTGTTGGCTGCCCAAACTAAATAGGCTGTATCAAAACTGACAAGCAAACTAAACATACAATACTTATAACAGGAGCTACACAAGGGGGAGGTAAGTATGTAAAACCAATGTACATGTACCTGTAGCCTTCGTACCTAGATGTTATGGCTATTTCCGTGTACGGTGCCAACCAACGCTTATCTCCCCTTGCGATGGGTTTGGCGGGGTTTGAGACAGCCGCCTCCTTTTCATTTTTTCCAGTGATGTGGGACGACATGCTTTGGTCACTGGGTTTTCCAGGTTTCTGCAGCATGGACACGATTCGCTCCCCCAGTTTACTATGTGGCTGAGATTCGCTTAATACTTTTTTCTGTGATTTTTCTGCAGATTTTCGCGAAGCTTTTGATTGAGCCCCTTGCTTGCTTTCCTCCGGGGTTATGTTGGTAATACGGGAGTTACTGACTTTGTTGGAATCCTGTGGGAAAAATAAAATGCATACATAATTTCTACTCAACAAAACTAACATTTCATTTATTCAATTGTTTGACGTTTATTACAGGCTTTTCATATTCAGGAATTTTTCACTTATACGATGGGCGCAGGGAACTGGTTTGCCCACCGCCTGAAGTTCCCTCCAACATATGCATACAACATTGGTGGAAAAGAACAGCCAAACAAGTGTACCTGTGTCACAAAGGTCTCGCGTTCAAAGGAAAGCTTTACAGCCAGATTCACCTCTCTTACAATGGCTTTTTGTGTTTTCTGGAAACCTATCAGCCACAATCTCGTTATTATTCTATTTTACTACATCCAAAGCTACTAGCAATTTAAGACTAAACACTTTCCTATTTATTCTCTTGTTTAATTGGAGTTATAGGCCACATTCATGAATATTTCACTCCTATAACAGCCACCATCATTATGGTGGAAGGAAGCCGGGTAGAGCCTGGAGGAAAGAAATGACCATCCACAGGTTGTTGGCAGGCTGTTCCGAGAGACAAAGCCAGCACAAGCCAGACTTGAACTCACAGATACTGCAAATTCTCAATGCAGACCATTTTACGCACTTGGCGTGTTTTAAACTTTTACTCTTTATTCTGCTGTCCCATGTGCTTGATATCTAAGTGTTGTCTCCCCTCATTACTCGGCACAACAAGAGTTATTCCCCTTACCTTGCTAGGCACTGCACAGACTATGTCTTGAACTGGCAGGAATAACCCATGGTCTCGGTTGCACATGAAGTAGCGGTTGCCATTCACAAAACCATCATTCTTTCCAACTGAAATGAAACAAAAAAAAAAGGCATAATATAGCATATGCTTTCTGCATTCGAATCAATGAGAGTTCATATTTGGTGACTCTTGCCTTATACAAAATCAACATATCACCATTTTGGATGCGAGTGGTAAACAGTGTCTTGTAAAATAGGTTTTCTTCAACTGAAGTTGAGACTTCTGACGTCCTTGTTAGGAGGTTACCATGCACTACCATTACTTTGTGTTGTTCTTCTTGTGTTTTTGTCTGATTCTGAAAAATTGAGTTGACAAAGCCGCAGAACGCATATAGAATAAAGAAACTGGTTTGGTCATTCCCCCAGTGTGAGTACATATAGATACACAGACGGCACATCTTTTAATATCCTGAGGTGGCACCAATCCGAAGCAGGACCATGAGTCCTTGTCATGTGATTGTAGCACGTCTTCAATGTTACAATGCATTAGTTCCTACTGTAACATCATTCTGTCTTGATTGTGACTTTACGATGATAAGCTGGGAAATGAACGATTGATGAATTCAATAAAGTTACAAGGGAAAGCCATAAAAAAAGAATTCACCATATTCTGTGAAAGTAGGCACTGTGAAGAGATTTGGAATCTGGTGATAGTTTATTAATATCATCCAGATTAGCCAATGAAAATGACCATACTAAGCCATAACAGAACTGTTGTTCTTGCTCATTGGTTCCAGTCATCAGCATAGAAAACCATCTTTTCCATGAAAAATATGCCTGTAGCTAGTGTCTTCCATGTCTGTTTACAGAGCTGTTTGACCCCGAGTTTCTCACAAACAATGCAGACACCTCTGCAAATGTATTTAATTTCATTTTATGTTCCATGATAAAAACTTTGCTTCTATGTTAGTGGTGAATATTAATAAAAATCTAAACTCACTTAACATGGCTTTTGGCTGGAATGGAGTTTTCACTGGCGAATGCTTACCCTAAGAAGCAGGAGCCCTGCGAGTTCACTCAGATATGGACGGGACAAGGCGGGGGCTCAAGCAAACTAACACAGCTAAAAGGCGGGATTTTACAGTACTTGATAGAATGAATACACATCTCACATTGCCAGGTCTGACGGCCCAATGGCACTGCTAGCAGCTGCTGTAAAATCACTCCTTTCTGCTGTGTTAGCTCGAGAGAGCCCCAACTCTGGCTTGTCTCAACCTGTGTGAACTGGGATTCCTCAAATGCCAACTCCTCAACCTTTTCACATATGTTAGATCAACTTTCAGTGCAACTTATGCATATCTTAATTTGATTTTGGAGACGAAAGTACATTGTCTGGAATGGTTGATTTCAGGGCTTCACAAAAAGTATAACTTTATCAGTCTACACAGAATAATGCCTTCAGAATATGCTTGGATACACACCTTGCAAACCTGTGAAAAGGTTAAGAATTATGATAAAATGTCTTTGTCTACTGCGGCCATCGAGCACATTATAATGATACAGGATCGATGCTGATTGGATGACAGCGGAGATAGGATTTCCTGGTTTAAACCTGCAGTCCTTAGTCACACTTAAAAAAACTCTGCCATACCTAAAATTCTGTTTAGAATAGGCATATCCAGGACATGGCTATCTCTGAGACCAGTCAATCAGAAGTAAGTCTGTATCCACTTATTCGTCTTACCCAGTGAGCTCCCAGGTCCAAAAAAAGGGGGGGCAAAATCAGAACAAACTCAGACAGGTCTTGTGGTGTGAGCGTGATATCAACATTAACCCTGATGGGATACAGGACTTACCTGGGGCGTCCAGAGCTAGTCCAGCGTAGATAACCTCTCTGTCATCCACTCCGTCAAGGTGACCCAAGTAGCGAATGTAACCAGTGGCCTCGTCTTTGGTGAGCACATGGTCGCCTAATTTGACCTCTAATTTGCCGCTAAAACAATAGAAATTGGTGAAAACTAATCAAACACCGGTGATATACATGTTCAAAACGCTCACGCATTCAACAACAAATGACTACTGATTCGATTCGAAACCCACGACCAGTTGGAGCTTACTGGCAGACTTTCCCACATACCCCAGATGGTATCTGTAATCCTCGCATACTAACAAGTTGGCACATACAAAATTACTTTCCTGACTGTTTGCTTGTGAAGGACCAGGCATTATGGGTGGAGGAAACTGTAGCACTTATAATGACAGCCAGATCAATGCATTCTGGTGAGAGACAAGTGATCTCCAAGACAGCAAGGTCAATGTTTTCTGGTGAGAGACAAGTAATCTCCAAGACAGCAAAGTCAATGTGTTCTGGTGAGAGACAAGTGATCTCCAAGACAGCAAGGTCAATGTGTTCTGGTGAGAGACAAGTAATCTCCAAGACAGCAAGGTCAATGTGTTCTGGTGAGAGACAAGTAATCTCCAAGACAGCAAGGTCAATGTGTTCTGGTGTAAGACAAGAGATCTCCAAGACAGCAAGGTCAATGTGTTCTGGTGAGAGACAAGTGATCTCCAAGAGAGCAAGGTAAATGTGTACTGGTGTAAGACAAGGGATCTCCAAGACAGCAAGGTCAATGTGTACTGGTGTAAGACAAGTGATCTCCAAGACAGCAAGGTCAATGTGTTCTGGTGTAAGACAAGGGATCTCCAAGACAGCAAGGTCAATGTGTTCTGGTGTAAGACAAGTGATCTCCAAAACAGCAAGGTCAATGTGTACTGGTGTAAGACAAGTGATCTCCAAGACAGAAGGTCAATGTGTACTGATGTAAGACAAGTGATCTCCAAGACAGCAAGGTCAATGTGTGCTGGTGTAAGACAAGTGATCTCCAAGACAGAAGGTCAATGTGTACTGGTGTAAGACAAGTGATCTCCAAGACAGAAGGTCAATGTGTTCTGGTGTAAGACAAGTGATCTCCAAGACAGCAAGGTCAATGTGTGCTGGTGTAAGACAAGTAATCTCCAAGACAGTAAGGTCAATGTGTACTGGCGTAAGACATGTGATCTCCAAGACAGAAGGTCAATGTGTACTGGTGTAAGACAAGTGATCTCCAAGACAGAAAGTCAATGTGTACTGGTGTCAGGCAAACAATCTCCATGTGCTGGAAACCGCTCATGGGATACCACTTCCCACACAATCACCACACCACTCTTGAATGTTACAGGCTACAAACTTTTGCATTCCACACTACACCTTGTATGAGTTAAATTTCTAATTTTTACAGCAGGTAACATAATATTTATGCTCACAGATTTATCTTTTTTTACTTCCTTTCTAGAGATTTACATTTTTTTCCTTCCACTTTTTGACTTACTTTACTCGAATTCTGTGCGCCTCTGATGTGGCTGAGGGAGACGACTCTGTTGGGTCGCCAGACTGACACTGCTTACACTTGCAGCCAGGCAGGAAGTTGTCTGATGTATGCTGGGAGTTGAGAGGTTCTGACATCGAGGTCAAACGTAACTGCTTCGGGAGTGGCTTGGGTTTGCCATAAGAGGTGCTGTCATAAGAAATGCAGGCCGTTTGTTTTTCTGATTGTTGTATAGTGCTATATTTATTTATTAATTTATTTATTTTTATGATCGTTTTTTTTTATGCAGTACTCAAGAATATTTCACTTATACGATGGCAGCCAGCATTATGGTGGAAGGAAAACAGGCAGAGCCTGAGGAGAAACCCATGACCATCCACAGGTTGCTGATATACCTTCCCATGTACGGCCAGAGAGGAAGCCAGCACGAGCTGGATTTGCACTCACAGAGTACGCCTTGGTGGGTCATTGCGCCGCTTTGGTGTGATATCCACCTCGGGCATGGAGGCCCCCGATTTAGTGCCATAAATCTCCTCCCCAGTATCATATTCTTAATACATGGGATATCCGTGTACCATATTTCAGTGGTGCATATGATATAGCTTTTCAACAGCTGATGCACTGTGGTTTCTGTTTCTGACTCCGATTTTAAATTCTATTTTACATGTGAGCAGCCATTATAACTGTATGTACCCTATGTGTAACTCACCCAGAGGGACTTGAAGGTTGACCACAAATCTTCTGTGGTTTTGCCGGCGTTACTGGCTTCTCTGATGACTTGACTTCATTTTCTACAAAATACTTCGGAACACGATCCTCTCTCATCTGCAATAACAATAACATTCCTCCTATAACACAAAATGGAAAAAAAAGTCAATTTTGAAGGATCTTTTTATAAAACTTATTTGAATTCTTGGAGCCGATTTCACAAAACTATTTTCAACTGAAATCAAAATTTAAAAGTAAACAAAACAAAGAAGGTTATACACCTGTACATCTTTGGGAAAAACAGCCATTTTAATACTATGGTCAATTTTGTTAAAGTCTTAGGTAATTTACTACCTGATTTCGGTGATATGGAATTTACTATACAAACAAACACATGGGAAAGTACAGCATAGCTTAGAAGTTATGACTAGTGCCTCCAGAGACCGCCAGGTGGCCGTACGCTTCATAGTGATTGGTTTATATTTCAATGACAGGTGGCGCTTTTCGGGCGAGGGGCAAAGATATAAATCTGGGAAGGAGACTTGATCTTCACTTGGTTTTAGGCCAAGTCGTGTGTTTAGTCACATCAATGTGAGTACAATGAATTACCATGGCTCTTCAAAACACGCATCAATGAGAAATATGGTATAAATACCGCAATGACATGGACGTCACTCAGCAATAATATTGCTCAGAAGCAGCTTGGGGCACCTGGTACCAGTATTTAATTTACCCATAGCACAACCTCGGGGTAACCCAATATTAAAACTATGGGTGCTCATCTAGTAGCTGAAAAGCTAAGACATTAGCATCCAGTGGTTACACGTGACTAAGAGTGAACAGGTACCGTTTATTAGGAAATAGTACCCAAATCATCTGTCCAGTCAAGGCATTTATGCCATGACAACAGCAACAGACCCGGACTAAATATACTTGTATATTCAAGCAGTCACAATACCCATTCCCACATAACAATCCACATGCGTCAATGTCACCAGTTAATCTGAACTCTGACACTTACAGGGTTTGGTTTATCATACCGAGAGAGTTAGGAAAAACTGCAGCCCTGTGGCCGCATAGTCAGAGAGGTGGTTACATTTCCATTCTGTCGGCAGACAACTTTAAGTATTGCCAGTGGAAAGGTCATATGGTATACTCCCCAAGTACTTAGGCATTTCAGAATTCTTCCGACACATCATTTCCTGGTATAATACAGGATCAGGTAACAAGATTAGATGTCTGACCGGGTAACAAGCGGACTGGACGTCTGACTGGTTAACAAGTGGACTGGACGTCTGACCGGGTAACAAGTGGACTACACGTCTGACCGGGTAACAAGTGGGCACGAGGTCTGACCGGGTAACAATTGGATCAGATGTCTGACCGGGTAACAAGTGGACTAGATGTCTGACCGAGTAACAAGTGGACTAGACGTCTGACTGGGTAACAAGTGGACTACACATCTGACCGGGTAACAAGTGGACTAGATGTCTGATCGAGTAACAAGCGGACTGGACGTCTGACTGGTTAACAAGAGGACTGGACATCTGACCGGGTAACAAGTGGACTAGATGTCTGACCGAGTAACAAGTGGACCAAAGGTCTGACAGGGTAACAAGTGGACTACACATCAGACCGGGTAACAAGTGGACTACACGTCTGACCGGGTAACAAGTGGACTAGACATCTGACCAGGTAACAAGTGGACTGGACATCTGACGGGGTAACAAGTGGACTAGACGTCTGACCGGGTAACAAGTGGGCTCGAGGTCTGACTGGGTAACAATTGGACTAGATGTCTGACCAGGTAACAAGTGGACTAGATGTCTGACCGAGTAACAAGTGGACCAGAGGTCTGACTGGGTAACAAGTGGACTACACATCAGACCGGGTAACAAGTGGACTACACGTCTGACCGGGTAACAAGTGGACTAGACATCTGACCAGGTAACAAGTGGACTGGACGTTGGACAGGGTAACAAGTGGACTAGACGTCTGACGGGGTAACAAGTGGACTAGACGTCTGACTCGGTAACAAGTGGACTAGACGTCTGACCGGGTGACAAGTGGACTAGACGTCTGACCGGGTAACAAGTGGACTAGACGTCTGACCGGGTGACAGGTGGACTAGACGTCTGACGGGGTGACAAGTGGACTAGACGTCTGACTGGGTAACAAGTGGACTGGACGTCTGACCAGGTAACAAGTGGACTAGATGTCTGACTGGGTAACAAGTGGACTAGATGTCTAACCGAGTAACAAGTGGACCAGAGGTCTGACTGGGTAACAAGTGGACTACACATCTGACCGGGTAACAAGTGGACTAGACGTCTGACCGGGTAACAAGTGGACTAGATGTCTGACTGGGTGACAAGTGGACTAGACATCTGACCGGGTAACAAGTGGACTAGATATCAGACCTGGTAACAAGTGGGCTAGACGTCTGACCACGTAACAAGTGGGCTAGACGTCTGACCGCGTAACAAGTGGACTAGACATCTGACCAGGTAACAAGTGGACTGGACATCTGACCAGGTAACAAGTGGACTAGACATCTGACCGAGTAACAAGTGGACTAGACGTCTGACCGGGTAACAAGTGGACTGGACGTCTGACTGGGTAACAAGTGAACTGAACGTCTGACGGGACTAGACATCTGACCAGGTAACAAGTGGACTGGACGTCTGACGGGGCAACAAGTGGACTAGACATCTGACTGGGTAACAAGTGGACTGGATGTCTGACCGGGTAACAAGTGGACTGGACGTCTGACTGGGTCACAAGTGGACTGGACGTCTGACAGGACTAGACGTCTGACCAGGTAACAAGTGGACTGGACGTCTGACGGGGCAACAAGTGGACTAGACATCTGACTGGGTAACAAGTGGACTGGACGTCTGACCAGGTAACAAGTGGACTGGACGTCTGATGGGTAACAAGTGGACTACACATCTGACCGGGTAACAAGTGGCCTGGACGTCTGACCGGGTAACAAGTGGACTACACGTCTGACAGGGTAACAAGTGGACTGGACGTCTGACCGGGTAACAAGTGGACTAGACATCTGACCGGGTAACAAGTGGACTGGACGTCTGACCGGGTGACAAGTGGACTGGACGTCTGACTGGATAACAATTGAACTGGACGTCTGACCAGGTAACAAGTGGGCTAGACGTCTGACCAGGTAACAAGTGGACTACACGTCTGACCGGGTAACAAGTGGACTACACGTCTGACCGGGTAACAAGTGGACTGGACGTCTGACCAGGTAACAAGTGGACTAGATGTCTGACCGGGTAACAAGTGGACTAGACGTCTGACCGGGTAACAAGTGGCCTGGACGTCTGACCTGGTAACAAGTGGGCTACACGTCTGACCGGGTAACAAGTGGACTGGAAGTCTGACCAGGTAACAAGTGGACTAGATGTCTGACTGGGTAACAAGTGGACTAGACGTTTGACCGGGTAACAAGTGGACTGGACGTCTGACCGGGTAACAAGTGGACTGGACGTCTGACCAGGTAACAAGTGGACTACACGTCTGACCGGGTAACAAGTGGACTAGACATCTGACCGCGTAACAAGTGGACTGGACGTCTGACAGGGTAACAAGTGGACTACACGTCTGACCGGGTAACAACTGGACTGGACGTCTGACCGGGTAACAAGTGGACTACACGTCTGACCGGGTAACAAGTGGACTGGACGTCTGACCAGGTAACAAGTGGACTAGATGTCTGACCTGGTAACAAGTGGACTAGACGTCTGACCGGGTAACAAGTGGGCTGGACGTCTGACGGGGCAACAAGTGGACTAGACATCTGACTGGGTAACAAGTGGACTGGACGTCTGAACGGGTAACAAGTGGACTACACGTCTGACCGGGTAACAAGTGGACTGGACGTCTGACCGGGTAACAAGTGGACTACACGTCTGACCGGGTAACAAGTGGACTGGACGTCTGACCAGGTAACAAGTGGACTAGATGTCTGACCTGGTAACAAGTGGACTAGACGTCTGACCGGGTAACAAGTGGGCTGGACGTCTGACGGGGCAACAAGTGGACTAGACATCTGACTGGGTAACAAGTGGACTGGACGTCTGACCGGGTAACAAGTGGACTGGACGTCTGACTAGGTCACAAGTGGACTGGACGTCTGACAGGACTAGACGTCTGACCAGGTAACAAGTGGACTGGACGTCTGACGGGGCAACAAGTGGACTAGACATCTGACTGTGTAACAAGTGGACTGGACGTCTGACTCGGTAACAAGTGGACTGGACGTCTGATGGGTAACAAGTGGACTACACATCTGACCGGGTAACAAGTGGACTAGATGTCTGACCGGGTAACAAGTGGACTAGACATCTGACTGGGTAACAAGTGGACTACACGTCTGACCGGGTAACAAGTGGACTACACGTCTGACCGGGTAACAAGTGGACTAGACGTCTGACTCGGTAACAAGTGGACTGGACGTCTGATGGGTAACAAGTGGACTACACATCTGACCGGGTAACAAGTGGACTAGATGTCTGACCGGGTAACAAGTGGACTAGACATCTGACTGGGTAACAAGTGGACTACACGTCTGACCGGGTAACAAGTGGACTACACGTCTGACCGGGTAACAAGTGGACTAGACGTCTGACCGGGTAACAAGTGGACTGGACGTCTCACAGGGTGACAAGTGGACTAGACGTCTGACCGGGTAACAAGTGGACTAGATGTCTGACCGGGTAACAAGTGGACTAGATGTCTGACCGGGTAACAAGTGGACTGGACGTCTGACAGGGTGACAAGTGGACTAGACATCTGACAGGGTAACAAGTGGAGTGGACGTCTGACCGGGTAACAAGTGGACTGGACGTCTGACAGGGTAACAAGTGGACTAGACGTCTGACGGGGTGAGAAGTGGACTACACGTCTGACAGGGTAACAAGTGGACTGGACGTCTGACCGGGTAACAAGTTGACTAGACATCTGACCGGGTAACAAGTGGACTGGACGTCTGACCGGGTGACAAGTGGACTGGACGTCTGACTGGATAACAATTGAACTGGACGTCTGACCAGGTAACAAGTGGGCTAGACGTCTGACCGGGTAACAAGTGGACTACACGTCTGACCGGGTAACAACTGGACTGGACGTCTGACCGGGTAACAAGTGGACTACACGTCTGACCAGGTAACAAGTGAACTGGACGTCTGACCAGGTAACAAGTGGACTAGATGTCTGACCGGGTAACAAATGGACTAGACGTCTGACCGGGTAACAAGTGGCCTGGACGTCTGACCTGGTAACAAGTGGGCTGGACGTCTGACCGGGTAACAAGTGGACTGGACGTCTGACCAGGTAACAAGTGGACTAGATGTCTGACCGGGTAACAAGTGGACTGGACGTCTGACCGGGTAACAAGTGGACTGGACGTCTGACCAGGTAACAAGTGTACTGGACGTCTGACCAGGTAACAAGTGGACTACACGTCTGACAGGGTAACAAGTGGACTGGACGTCTGACCAGGTAACAAGTGGACTAGATGTCTGACTGGGTAACAAGTGGACTACACGTCTGACCGGGTAACAAGTGGACTGGACGTCTGACCGCGTAACAAGTGGACTGGACATCTGACCAGGTAACAAGTGGACTACACGTCTGACCGGGTAACAAGTGGACTAGACATCTGACCGCGTAACAAGTGGACTGGACTAGACATCTGACCGCGTAACAAGTGGACTGGACGTCTGACAGGGTAACAAGTGGACTACACGTCTGACCGGGTAACAAGTGGACTGGACGTCTGACCAGGTAACAAGTGGACTAGATGTCTGACCTGGTAACAAGTGGACTAGACGTCTGACGGGGTAACAAGTGGACTGGACGTCTGACCGGGTAACAAGTGGACTGGACGTCTGACCTGGTAACAAGTCGACTACACGTCTGACCGAGTAACAAGTGGACTAGACGTCTGACCGGGTAACAAGTGGACTGGACGTCTGACCGGGTAACAAGTGGACTAGACGTCTGACCGGGTAACAAGTGGACTGGACGTCTGAACGGGTAACAAGTGGACTACACGTCTGACCGGGTAACAAGTCGACTACACGTCTGATTGACCAACATACACTCATCACCAAGACTGCATTTACACAGGAACTACTGGTATACACTGACATAGTACACAATATGACCAGACATAGTACACAACATACACTGATCACCAAGACTGCATTTACACAGGAACTGCACATCTACTGGTATACACTGACATAGTACACAATATGACCAGACATAGTACACAACATACACTGGTCACCAAGACTGCATTTACACAGGAACTACTGGTATACACTGACATAGTATACAATATGACCAGACATAGTACACAACATACACTGATCACCAAGACTGCATTTACACAGGAACTGCACATCTACTGGTACACACTGACATAGTACACAATATGACCAGACATAGTACACAACACACACTGATCACCAAGACTACATTTACACACGAACTGCACATCTACTGGTATACACTGACATAGTACACAATATGACCAGACATAGTACACAACACACACTGATCACCAAGACTGCATTTACACAGGAACTGCACATCTACTGGTATACACTGACATAGTACACAATATGACCAGACATAGTACACAACATACACTGATCACCAAGACTACATTTACACAGGAACTGCACATCTACTGGTATACACTGACATAGTACACAATATGACCAGACATAGTACACAACATACACTGGTCACCAAGACTACATTTACACACGAACTGCACATCTACTGGTATACACTGACATAGTACACAATATGACCAGACATAGTACACAACATACACTGATCACCAAGACTGCATTTACACAGGAACTGCACATCTACTGGTTTACACTGACATAGTACACAATATGACCAGACATAGTACACAACACACACTGATCACCAAGGCTACATTTACACAGGAACTGCACATCTACTGGTTTACACTGACATAGTACACAATATGACCAGACATAGTACACAACACACACTGATCACCAAGACTACATTTACACAGGAACTGCACATCTACTGGTTTACACTGACATAGTACACAATATGACCAGACATAGTACACAACACACACTGATCACCAAGACTACATTTACACAGGAACTGCACATCTACTGGTATACACTGACATAGTACACAATATGACCAGACATAGTACACAACATACACTGATCACCAAGACTACATTTACACACGAACTGCACATCTACTGGTATA
This sequence comes from Liolophura sinensis, assembly GCF_032854445.1. Classification (NCBI taxonomy): domain Eukaryota; kingdom Metazoa; phylum Mollusca; class Polyplacophora; order Chitonida; family Chitonidae; genus Liolophura; species Liolophura sinensis. The sequence continues at coordinate 24,281,339 of NC_088298.1, forward strand.
CACTGACATAGTACATAATATGACCAGACATAGTACACAACACACACTGATCACCAAGACTGCATTTACACAGGAACTGCACATCTACTGGTATACACTGACATACATGTAGTACACAATATGACCAGACATAGTACACAACATACACTGATCACCAAGACTGTATTTACACAGGAACTGCACATCTACTGGCACACACTGACATAGTACACAATATGACCAGACATAGTACACAACATACACTGATCACCAAGACTGCATTTACACAGGAACTGCACATCTACTGGTATACACTGACATACATGTAGTACACAATATGACCAGACATAGTACACAACATACACTGATCACCAAGACTGCATTTACACAGGAACTGCACATCTACTGGTATACACTGACATAGTACACAATATGACCAGACATAGTACCCAACATACACTGATCACCAAGACTGCATTTACACAGGAACTGCACATCTACTGGTATACACTGACATAGTACACAATATGACCAGACATAGTACACAACATACACTGGTCACCAAGACTGCATTTACACAGGAACTGCACATCTACTGGTATACACTGACATAGTACACGATATGACCAGACATAGTACACAACACACACTGATCACCAAGACTACATTTACACAGGAACTGCACATCTACTGGTATACACTGACATAGTACACAATATGACCAGGCGTAGTACACAACATACACTGATCACCAAGACTGCATTTACACAGGAACTGCACATCTACTGGTATACACTGACATAGTACACAATATGACCAGACATAGTACACAAATACTCCATCCTATGATAATTCTCTGGGTAAACTATGCTGCAACTCAGCGTACATAGAATTTCACAATTACCTCCCTTTACCACGACCAGCTGAAAGGCGCAGAGGTGATTTATCTGTGAGAAAGTCATATTGTTTTATTTCCCGTCACAAATCAGCCGGGGATTGCAAGTGGCCCGAGACAGAAGATTATCTAATTCTAAAGAAATCAATTTTAATTCTATTCAAACTTTATTGGTTTGTAACTTGGTTACAGAATGAATGTGTTTATTTACATTTCAAATACCACACTTGTTACTTAGATATTAATAAAGTCCAGTCGAGAGCTGGTGATGTCAGAACTGATTATATAAGGGTGGCAATTTAAAGGTTTCCCCAAACCAAAAAATTAAAAAAAATTCAATTAAATTGCCATCCTGAGCAATTGTGTATTCGAGATACTCGGTTGACAGTAACAATACTTACCTCTAATTCTTTCAATCTTGCTTTCAATATTTCAATCTCCTTTCTGGCAGCCCCTAGATCTTCCACCAAGGATTTCTCTTTTGACACTGAGTAAGAGAAAACCTTTATAAATGTACGTACAAATATCTACAATAGCACCAAAGCACTGGACTTTATAAATGTACACACAACTATCTACAACTGCTATCAAAGCACTGAACTTTATAAATGTACACACAAATATCTACAATTGCTATCAAAGCCCTGGGCTTTTTCTGTAACCCCAACTTCGCATTTTTGCAAAGTGTTTATTCAGGTATATTCTGAAGGCGTTAGTCTGTGTAGACTGATATGATTATATTTTTTGTGAAGCTCTGAAATCCAATTGGCCAATCCAGTTGATTTAATTTTGTCCCCAAAATCAAATTAAAAATGCACATAAATTGTACTGAAAGTTGCTCTTTCATATGCGAGAAGGTTGAGGAATTAAGGTAATAGGAAAACTTTGTCTTTGACAAAAACTGGTACATATTTGAAAATAAATCTTTATTATGTGTTAGTAGAAGTATCTGGTTTACCAAAAGATCTGCTATGTGTTAGCAGTTTACCAAAAGATCTGCTATGTGTTAGCAGAATTATCTGGTTTACCAAAAGATCTTGGTTAGTAAATAGTAAAATAGTAAAAAAATACACAGAATGCATATGTCTGGAACCAGATTGCCACAGCTATGACACAATTTCCCAACATTATCCCCTGAAAGAACCCACCAGTGCCTTAAGGAAACCATGCCACATTGACACAAACTGGAAAGGCTTCCCAATTTCCTCATGATTATCCCTCAAAAGAACCACCCATGTTCTATGGAACCTATTACAGGTGTAATCCCTTAAACAACTCATCAATGACATATTAAAACCAGACAAACTTCTCAGCATTATCCCAAAACACAAACCACACATGTTCTATAGAACCTATTACACGTGTGATCCCTTAAACAACTCATCAATGACATATTAAAACCAGACAAACTTCTCAGCATTATCCCAAAACACTTACCACTCAGGTTCTATAGAACCTATTACAAGTGTGATCCCTTAAACAACTCATCAATGACATATTAAAACCAGACAAACTTCTCAGCATTATCCCAAAACACAAACCACCCATGTTCTATAGAACCTATTACAGGTGTAATCCCTTAAACTACTCATCAATGACATATTAAAACCAGACAAACTTCTCAGCATTATCCCAAAACACAAACCACCCATGTTCTATAGAACCTATTACAGGTGTAATCCCTTAAACAACTCATCAATGACATATTAAAACCAGACAAACTTCTCAGCATTATCCCAAAACACAAACCACCCATGTTCTATTGAACCTATTACAGGTGTAATCCCTTAAACAACTCATCAATGACATATTAAAACCAGACAAACTTCTCAGCATTATCCCAAAACACAAACCACCCATGTTCTATAGAACCTATTACAGGTGTGATCCCTTAAACAACTCATCAATGACATATTAAAACCAGACAAACTTCTCAGCATTATCCCAAAACACAAACCACCCATGTTCTATAGAACCTATTACAGGTGTGATCCCTTAAACAACTCATCAATGACATATTAAAACCAGACAAACTTCTCAGCATTATCCCAAAACACAAACCACTCATGTTCAATGGAACTTATTACACAAACCACCAATGTTCTACGGAAACCATCACTTGACAAAATTCCAAAGTTTATGCCTCCAAAAGAACCCACCCATGTTCTAAGGAAATCATACCACATTCCTGACATTGGTCACATATCTTTCATTTAACCACAAAGGACTGTCTCTACTGGTCTACAAACCTTGCTTATCTGACTCTTTTGTAGTTCCCACACCCTGATCGCGTTTTCGGGAAAACGAACACTGAGTCTCTCTAGAGATTGTCTTTACAGCTGGCCTGAAGGACAAAATCAAGCTTACATGTAGCTTTATAACAGGCATAATAATGAACATGTACATGTAACTTGAAAGGGACTGATTCTATAAGCCATTTGTGACTTTAGCCAAAATTTGAAATACCATTTTAGAAGTTGCTCTTGATCCCTGGAATTAAAAGTCTTGAGCATTTTACAAATGCATGTATTATCTTAATTTAAAGGCGTAAAAAATTCAACTTACAGAACCAAAAACTAAGCTTTAAATTTTGATTTTAGTTAGAAAAGTTTTCTTCAGAATCGGGCCCATTTAACAAATGAACAGTTAACAAAAATCCACGCGCATTAATAACAGTTTTTTTTATTATTCTACTGTACTTGCTTTAAAATTTCCTCCAAAAAAAAACTGCTTTTTTAGAGTTACATGTGAAACAAGATCATCAAATATTACTTTTAGTGATGTGATCAAACTTTCTTTGATATCCTGCCTTCCAAACAAATCTCAAAACACCAGACATAGGCAAAACAGTAGACCAAGTAACTTACGTTATCTTGGGGAGATCTCCATTTGGTTCCGATGTCATTTCAGGAAGGAGATTTTTCCGTCGGGAGTGTGGTGCCCGACTGGAGCGACCATTCTCCACTCCACCTGACCCCACATGAACTATGGCCTCTGTAATGACTCCATTTTGATCCTTCTCACAGTCAGTCTGATGCAAGGGGTCACCACCAGAGGGCGAGCTGGATTGGAAGTCAGAGGTCAGGTACCCTTGACCTTTGTCCAGTTTTGGAGAGTTACTGAGCGTACTGCAGCACTGGCTGCAACGAGAGGAAGGTCGAGAACCTGGGCCGTCCTGGAACAGAAAGGGAGACTACCACTATGTCCAGTGATTCACACAAGTCTGAATTCTTGGGCTACACCAATTTTAGAAATAAAACTAAAATCTCATGCAATTTGTGGGAAATGTGTCGCTGAAGTACTTTTTCCTGTTGAACACAACAATTTTAACTTCTGAAGACACATTTAGATTAAACCCAAGGGGCCATGAAAATGGAATATTGCATCTGCTTTTTATTAAACAGTTGTTCTAATATTTGACTTATTTATTTTTTTATTTGCACTCGGTATTAAAATTAGAATTCTGTAAAATTTATGGAAATATCAAATTTGTCATAGGTTGAATAAAAGTCGCTGAGTACAGTGTAAAAATCCCAATCACAAAACTGATCAAGTCTGCTCAATTGAAGGCGTACCCCGTTGTGCTGTTGGTCAGCAGGGTAGGCGCCCTTGTCGTAGGAGTTCAAGGACGCTGGGATGGGACTCGTGGAGTGACTTGTGAGTACACTTCCAGACTGCGATGAGCGAAGGAACTCATTCTCTTGACGTAACAGCAGTATCTTCTTCTCCAAACTGTAAAATATAATAACCAACAGAATATCTTAAGACCTAGCTTCCTCTTGGAGCAGCCCACATGTACAAGAACCAATTTACACGTTTCTCCATACATAAAATACATGAAATATTTTTGAGTATAGCATAAAACACCAATCAAATAAATAAACCATACAGCTTCTGTGGTTTTGTGCCTCTCTTCTGGTCACATTTCACTGTCTACACGGCGAAGATGAGCAATGATTCATTTGCTGTTGTCTGACACCATACACAATAAATTCTCAATGAATAGGCCTACCTTGAAGGCAGATAGCATACGTGTACATATTGTAGGTGGAGAAAATCAAAGATTTTTCTTAGCTCACACATAAATGTATTTATACTTTGTGTGTAAACATGGTTTTCTATTTGATAAATATTGCAGACACAAAATCGTTATACATGTGTAAAGAAGTTTATATGAGGATTTAATGCACAGATGTGAAAATTTAACCCTGAGCCTGAGGCAAAGGGTTAAAATGTCCACATCAGGGTTCACATTTCACCCCCAGGGTTTAAATTCCCATATACCTTCTCAACACGTGGACAAATTATAATTTGTACAGGATATGGTATTTTGTTTTTTAATAAAAAAGAAAACTTGGCCTAGCTAGTATTCTAGTTTACATCAAGATCTAGGTGCATGTGTACTTACAGTACAAATCCCAAAACATACAAGAAAAACTTCTGACATATTCTGACAGGTTATGAGATGTATTACTGTACTAATTTCCTAAATTGAGCTGGCATCAAAAAAAGAACCCTCTCCAAATTCCTTACAACAGTGAACATTTCAAATTTTTACTGAAATAAGAATTTACGTAAATAAGGTCATGTTGCAAAAAACAAGAATCTAACATCAAAAAAGTATCCAGAAATCTTTAACTTACATGTACATGTTGCACATATTTTGAAAATCTGACAGAAAAAAAAAATGAAAACATGCCATATCAGGGGAAGCAGACTACATTTTTGAAGGCTGTATAACTGTAAATTTCCGCTGACGAATACGCTGAAATATTTCCAGCGTCCTTTTGAACACTGCTCCTCCAGCCGCCGATCCCGAAAAATATTGCGTTAATGAAAATCAAAAACACATGTCTAGCATAATTTCACACATGTCCAGGATAGTCTGTCTGCCAAGAGCTTAGTATGCAGATGCTTAAGAACAGAAAAAAAAAGGGCTCGTGAGAATCTTAACAGCTGGCAGTTAGGAGCAATCAGGAATTTATACTTCAAACTTAAAAGCCATAATGTAAGGGAATATCCCCAAAATACATGTTGATAAGCATCAGTGGAAAGACCACTGAAAAACATTGTCTAAATCCACATATGCATGTAACTCATATATTTACATATTTTTACTAATTTATATACTTTTGTGAATACTGTTAAATTCTTAAATTTCACGGAGGGCTTTACAAACCATATCATGGTTGGATGCCAGTGGTAAGACCGTGACTTTTTCTACTTTGACTCACACATGTATTCTTATCTTGAAGTTTTCTGAGAAAGCTGCCCAATATTAAAAGAATAAAGATTTCTCAGAAAAAGTTCAAAACATACACTGTATAAAGATTAGAGATATTCGAAGAACTTCATGTAAGAGTTCATAAAGAATTCACGCCCTGTGAGCCATCAACCAAAACTTTTAATAAGGTCCTAGTACAGGGGAATTTCAAAACTTCCCTGCCCAAACCTGGAATTGAACAGACAACTTGTGTGTTGGAGTGGCTAAAAGAAAAAGCATTTTACACACTTGGCCCTCAACGGACTCAACCTCAATGACAGATGTAACTGTAAACAAATATGTAATACATGTATGTAGACAGGGTTTAGAGAATACGGGGCATCTACACTGTTGATGTAGAGTGAAGTTCTACTAGATTAACCCCCGCTGGAATATTTTTGGCAACATCCTTATATCCCCCGTGCCCTTGTACCAGTACAAGAATATGATGTTATGTATACTGCATTGATAACTATGCCCACACCCGGCATGGACGGCCATTGGATCAGAGGGTGTCATGTTAACACGCCAATCTCCGAGCAGTGAGGCCTTCCACCTGCCTGCGCCGCGAGCAGATCGGAATTTGGAGAATCTCATTGCAAACAGCCTATCCAGTGACAAGCTTAGATAACGGGGCAAGCCGGGGCTCCGACTTCAAGGGGCCCCGGGGATGATTTACAAGAGAGAGAAATGTATCCCTGCCTTGGCTTGTTTGTTTACAGCCTGCTCAGGGGAACGGGGAAACCCCAGCGCCTGTTGCATTGCACAAGAAATGCCAAACACACCTACATTAATTCTTCTATTTTTCAACCCGCTATTCTATCAGTGCAAAACATGATCATCGATGTCAGTGCCAAATTCAGCTTTCTAATTTGGGCATCCTTTCAGGAGGCTATTTTGTGCTGAAATATTTTCATATATTAAGACACCAGAAATTAATGTTTTATAAATATATCAAATTTTAGCGTCAACATTACTAAGAAAATTTTGTAGTCAGTAGAAATGAATATAAGGATTTTTTTCAAACATACATGTACAAATTTAATTTATCAGGCATTTTACTGTACTCTGGGCATTTTTCAGGGCATCCTACAATTTGGGACCACCTAAGCTTATTAAAAAACCCCTGTATTTGGCCCTGCCAGTGTATGTATGTGCAAAAGTCCCTGCCCTGCCATGAAACACAAGGAATTCAGAGAATACTCTGTAGCTCACCTGAATGAGCAGTTTGTAAAACTGCATAATGCTCAAGTCATGTTTTACAGTCAAATATTGACCTCTAAACCAAAATAAAGTAGAATCATTGACAATGCCATACACAGACATTATTCTCGAATTTGATAGTGCTAAGATCTTGTCATGAAATTAACAAGAAAGTCCAAACTTATTCTACTGTCACAACTATGACTTTTCATCGTATCCGTAAGAATTGCAGAGTAGTGATTTCGTATGTTATGGAATTGTAAATCATTGTGGTGGTAAAGATACTGTGGGGAGGGGGGGGATGTAACAGTGCACAAATTTACCACAGAGGTCTTTGATATGCAAATCGTGAACTGCAACTGACAATCGGGGTACTACAGATGGCAACTGCAACCCTGTGAATGGATGAGGAAATGGTGAGCTTTGAGGTAAAAGAAACTTCCTTGGTCTTTGATATGCAAATCGCTACCAACGATTGGCTATATGTTCACTATGGGTGGCCACTGCAACTCTGTGAATGGCTGAGGAAATGGTGAGCTATGAGGTAAAAGAGACTTCCTTGGTCTTTGATATGCAAATCGCTACCAACGATTGGCAATATGTGCACTATGGGTGGCCAGTGCAACTCTGTGAATGGCTGAGGAAATGGTGAGCTATGAGGTAAAAGAGACTTCCTTGGTCTTTGATATGCAAATCGCTACCAACGATTGGCTATATGTACACTATGGGTGGCCACTGCAACTCTGTGAATGGCTGAGGAAATGGTGAGCTATGAGATAAAAGAAACTTCCTTGGTCTTTGATATGCAAATCGCTACCAACGATTGGCAATATGTGCACTATGGGTGGCCAGTGCAACTCTGTGAATGGATGAGGAAATGGTGAGCTTTGAGGTAAAAGAAACTTCCTTGGTCTTTGATATGCAAATCGCTACCAACGATTGGCTATATGTACACTATGGGTGGCCACTGCAACTCTGTGAATGGCTGAGGAAATGGTGAGCTATGAGATAAAAGAAACTTCCTTGGTCTTTGATATGCAAATCGCTAATAACGATTGGCTATATGTACACTATGGGTGACCACTGCAACTCTGTGAATGGCTGAGGAAATGGTGAGCTATGAGGTAAAAGAAACTTCCTTGGTCTTTGATATGCAAATCGCTAACAACGATTGGCTATATGTACACTATGGGTGACCACTGCAACTCTGTGAATGGCTGAGGAAATGGTGAGCTATGAGGTAAAAGAAACTTCCTTGGTCTTTGATATGCAAATCGCTACCAACGATTGGCTATATGTGCACTATGGGTGACCACTGCAACTCTGTGAATGGCTGAGGAAATGGTGAGCTATGAGGTAAAAGAAACTTCCTTGGTCTTTGATATGCAAATCGCTACCAACGATTGGCTATATGTACACTATGGGTGACCACTGCAACTCTGTGAATGGCTGAGGAAATGGTGAGCTATGAGGTAAAAGAAACTTCCTTGGTCTTTGATATGCAAATCGCTAACAACGATTGGCTATATGTACACTATGGGTGACCACTGCAACTCTGTGAATGGCTGAGGAAATGGTGAGCTATGAGGTAAAAGAAACTTCCTTGGTCTTTGATATGCAAATCGCTAACAACGATTGGCTATATGTGCACTATGGGTGGCCACTGCAACAAAAACTTTAACTGAACCTTACTCCTTACTTCATACACATGAGTTAAACATCTTTTCCCAAACCATTTGATGAATTAATTTCCCATACTATGTACATGTACATTTTCCAGCACTTACAAAGGCCATTCAGTTTAATGAGGTGAACATGTGGAGATTAATGAATGCTATCTGGGCAGTATCCGTACATGAAGTCTAGACATGATTCCTAAGTTGGTGTACAACATTACTGGTAAATTTTCCAGCTCCCCACATTATTACCATAGTTATACAGTTATTTACACACGGCAGTTTTGTCCCTTGTCAAAATGTCCCTCGTCAAAATACTATAGGCTACAGGGCACTGTACTTGTCCTGATGCCTATTACCAGGCTCAGTACGTGAACACCTAACTTATTCATCAGCCCATTGTGCAAATGATATTTAACATAGAGTTCTTTTAAAAACATATCCCAAAATGAGCTCTTTCTCAACGACTTTCAAGCTCGACAAACTTTCAACAAGATTTAGGCATTTTCACCGGATTACAAGACCCAGTGAGAATTAACCCTATACTTGAAAACGTCAGGAATTTAGAGTACCCCAATGGGCAATAAGCTGGACTTGATCTCGCAGCTAGCACATCGGCGGGAGGTTCTCCAGTCATTATGTTGCGTTAGCACGCTCACCATGTCGACACAGAGGTCCCCTAACCAGCAGATATACAGGTACAAGACAGACAAACATGCATGGCACGCAAATGCATATGGGAAAGTGCACATTTTTTTTTCATGTGTCCTAAGTACAATCCCTATAAATAGACCCACCATGCATGTGAGTGCATGTTAATTTTAAATAAACACCTAGCGGACGCAGGCTGGTGTAAACAGTGCTGCATTTTTCACTCAAGTGCGACGTCGGTACATTCAGCTACCCATGGATGAGGAGACAAGGCTCAGGCTTTTCACACTTGAGTGTTCAGCAGACTTTTTAAGGTGTGGTTGTCATGAGCTGTAATTTAGGATAAACAAATATCAAGTGCGAGTACCTGTGTATGTGTGTGTATTCCAGGTAGAGCTACATGTACTGTAAGTCTTCAAACTATCTAAAAAATTCAAATAGCAAAACTCCAGCACCTTATCATTTTGTCATTCTTAGCATTTCTAATCTAAATCCAGAACATTTTTGTACAGAAAGATGAATCTCTCCACAGAGGAAAATATTTCATGTTTATTTTTTAAGTTAAAACTAACTAGAAATACAGCTTAACCAAATCACAAACTAAATCATACCACACTTCATGACAAGTGTTTGACAACACATATGTACACAATGTAATTCTACTAAGAAATTTTTTAATTAATACAGGAGTTAGGAAACCGGACTGGCCAGAGGAAAATCACCACCAGTAATAACCCCTTGTTTCCCTGGTACTTGAGTATTTTCAGATTTGAAGTGACTGCTAAACTAGCTGGATCTTGATAGCAGCCTGTAACTACAATGGTAACAGCCAAAATCTGTGGCATTAAAACAAACCCTTTTGACTGAGCAGGCAAGAAGCCCTGATGACTGAAATATGGATGGAATAGAATCACAATGTTCCGAACTAGAAGGTTTTGTCAAAACAATTTCAGATATTTTCTTCCCAAGTGTTCTACTGGAAGAAGTGTGTTTTGGGGCCATTTTGAAAGTTACAATGACATCTCACTGGAAAAAGTTTTCATATAAAAGTAATATTTCATTCAATTATTTGCTTCTGAAAATGAACTTTTTCAGAAGCTTTAAGAATGGCTGATCCTTACGAAAGCTTTTGTGAGAATCAGCCATTCTTAAAGCTTCTTACATTTTTTTCCTGAAAGAAACTTGAATCAAGCTTTCCAGGTCAAATTATTTCACCTGAGTGCGTAAGGCGAGACATACAGGTACCTAATAGAAATCCGTTTCTCGTTCAGGTAACTTAATACTTGTTTCAAGTTATCAATAGGAATACATGGCTATCAAGTCTCTTTGATGTTTTGGTGTACCTGTGTGTAGATTTCAGGTGACATTTCTCTACAAACATGTCGCAAGAGGACATGTGAATGAAACATGGGTCACAACACAATGCCATGTTGACACCTGATCACCCAGACGCCCTTTGGGAACAACCAATTAGGACCCACACCTGAATGAGGTGGCTTGAAAGGTTCTCTCACATCAAGGTCATCCAAGGTCATACGACATTCCATTGAAAACCTTAACTGTGTAAACTCTACATTCTGGCTGATTTCAGACCAGTGTTGGTATATCATCATAATTTCAAAAGAAAAGTAGGCCAATCAAGAAAGCTTCCATTATGTACATCACACACAACTCACTACTTGGAGAATAATTTGCTGTTCACATGTACTTGTGTACATACATTTGTAAGTACATGTAGGTCAAGTCTACAGCCAGAATTCTTCCTAAACTAGGTCAAAGCTCTCTACTAATCTGGGTCAGTGGAACAGAGAACAACCACACTGTACTGTACCATATCAGTATTGGTGTATAGTAGATGTACAAACAAAGTACTTCAAACCAAACACTGGTAAGCTATGACTAGTTATAAAGTAACATTTCAATACAATTTACATGTAATCTAAAAAATTATTCTTCATAAAATATAGAGACTTTACTCAATATAATGCAGAACTTGACACTAAAAAATTACATCCAAGAACATGGTACAAAATCAGCTACAAAGTGATATCACATGTATCTTTTTTCACAAAAAACTTAACACTGACGCTAGTTAGGTCTTTCTTCCTAACAAGATAAACTTCTAACTACATTAAAGTTTCTAGGCAAGCACTGTAGTTCTTCAACCTTTCCGTCTGTTTGCAAAGTGTTTATTCAAGCATATTCTAAGAACATTACACAGTGCTGACTGATAAAATTATACTTTCTGTGAAGCCCTGAAACTGGCCAATCCAACCAACGTAGTTTTGAAATCAAAATCCAATTAAAAATGTGCATTAATTACAATGAAAGTTGTTCTTTCATATGCGAAAAAGTTGTGGAATTTCAATCTTTTGTCTTGTTGCACTAGGTATCAAGTCCTACCTTTCCCAACTGAATATGACGTCAATGTGCGGAACGCAGGCAGACGTTACTGTTCCTAAGGGTCTACACGTGATGATTTGATTTGAATGGAGTTTTCTGCTACACTAGATAGGCTTCGTATATGTATTCTGATGTTACAAACACTTAGGCTACGCGAGCTTTGTGGATAAGGGGACAGTGGTGGATAAGGGGACAGTGGTGGATAAGGGGACAGCTGTGGATATTGGGAGATGGCTGTTCAAAAGTGTACTAGTATGAAAACTTAAGATTTATTTATCTATTTATTTATTTGACTAGTGTTTTACACCGTACTCAAAAATATTTTACTTATATGATGGTGACCAGTATTATTGTGGAAGGGAACCGGATACAGCCCTAGGGGAAGCCCACAATCATCTACAGGCTGTTGGCAGACCTTCCCATGTACAGCCTAAGATGAAGCCAGCATGAACTGGACTTGAACTCATGACGATCACATTGGTGGAAGTATCCTGAATCATTGCACTGTGCTGGCGTGCTAAACCCCTCAGCCAGGAAGATCCTTACAACTTAAGAAGCCCAGACAGTATTAACTTTAGTCCAGACAAAAGTGTCATTTACATTTTCTTAGGACAAGACTGGTAGGAAGTTTAAAGTCTGGCCTACATGTAAGTTCAAATAGACTTCAAAAATGAAAAATACAATGAATAATGTAACTTTACTTGTACATGCAGTAGTTTCCATTGAGGAAAGTGCTTGGTAACAACACACATCAACTTTCAATCTTGAATTCTTACGAGACCATGGCGTACTTCATGTAAGAGCAATCAGAAATGGCTGATCGCACAACTTGTATCTCGCACTCACAAGGCTAAAGGGCAAAACACGGACTTGTATCTCGCACTCACAAGGCTAAAGGGCAAAACACGGACTTGTATCTCACACTCACAAGGCTAAAGGGCAAAACACGGACGGACTTGTATCTCGCACTCACAAGGCTAAAGGGCAAAACACGGACTTGTATCTCGCACTCACAAGGCTAAAGGGCAAAACACGGACTTGTATCTCGCACTCACAAGGCTAAAGGGCAAAACACAGTGAATATTTCCTTGAATATTCTTAAGAACGGCCTAAAACACCAATCAAATAAATAAATAAATTTTATCCAGTGTCTAGTGCTCTCATTTCTTTATGAACAACACTGAACCTGTAACAATGATGTTTTGGATAACAAAACTCAACTAATTAGCAAACTATGCAGTAATATAACATTTGAAAGTTTTACGAACCTCTGTTTTGAGCGTAGCAGGTTGGCAATATCAGAACATAAGGGGACGATTCCTTTCCGAGTGCTATTCACCACAAATGCCACAGCACGTGCTGCTATCTCTTTGTCGTCCACAAGACCTTGTAATCCAAGACTGCTCCCTGCGGAAAGAAAGAAAAACAAATTTTCAAGTTAAAACGGTTTCCACATACACACACACATATGTGATTTGCTAGCCCCAGGTGGCTATTTCAATAAAATTTTTCGCACACATTTTTTTCATTCACAAACAGAATAGATCGAAGAAAACATCATTTTGTATTGCATTTTATAAAATTTCTTTATGCACAGTCACAAAGTCATCTTTACTGTTTGGAATCTTCAATTTTTTTCTCGATATGGCCCTGTGTACATGTATTATGTATACATGCATTATGAAATTGTAATACTACATGCATTATGAAATTGTAACACTACATGCATTATGAAATTGTAATACTACATGCATTATGAAATTGTAACACTACATGCATTATGAAATTGTAATACTACATGCATTATGAAATTGTAATACTACATGCATTAGGAAATTGTAATACTACATGCATTAGGAAATTGTAATACTACATGCATTAGGAAATTGTAATACTACATACACGTGTAATTTGATTGGTGTTTCAACACCTGTTCTAGAAATTTTTTCACTCTTACGGTACAATAGAGGTCATGATCAGAAGTGGAGGAAACCAGCAAACTGGGTTAAACCAACGTCTGACATAGAGTGGTGGCAGTGACGAGAGCTGGATTTGAACACATGACCTCGCCAGCCAACTGTAGCATGAGAACTGTAGCAATATTTAAATGACACCACCCTGCTTCAGAAATAGAAATGTAAGGTTGTGCATTTAACATGGACATTGGAGGTAACTGTGTATTACTATACATGTGCTGCAGGTAACCTAGATCGGTCGCTGAGAAAACTCAAACTGAGAAATGAACAACTCTCCCTCCTCTCCACAGCTATCAACTAACTTCTTTCAATTTTTCTACATAAAGTCAGCCTTGTTTGCAATGCATCATGGGTAATTCTCACCAATCCTGACAGCATTCCCCCACATCCCCATACCAATATGAATATAAGTGTCAAGCCATGCGAAACATACGAAATATGTCTATCCACACATGTACCTTGAGTCATGACAAGCCAAAACAATCTTATTAGGCCAAATTCAACCGTTCGTGTTTTCCAATTTCTATTCAGGTCTACACCCTACATACTTGTAAGGAAGAGATGGGCTTTCGGATGCCACAGAGAAAAGTAACTAAGAAACTGTACGCCATGGCTTTGTTAAAGAAAACAACACACAACACTGCTTACTCCTTCCAACTATTTAGACCAAAATTTCAAATCTTTATAGTCTCCTAACATTTCCTGTCACCTAGATGCACTCTGTCCTCACCCACTCTCAACACTGAACTGAGACCAGGAAACCAGATGGGACACTAGAGCGGGGTGACTGCACACCATGTGTGAAGCAACCTTAAATGTACATACTTAACCATATGCGGTGATGGTCAAGGCCTAACTCAATCAAGACGATACCAAATGTGATATATGGTAGTGTGGGGTTCAAACCCAGTTGATTATTTTTCATTTTTGTCATGCTCTTTCTCCATGTTGCCTGTTGTTTGTAAATACTGTTACAATTTGTACATGCACATTGAATGTATTGAATTTTCCATTGTCTATGTACTTTAGCAGTTGAATAAAGCTATTCTTTGTTATGTATGTTAGCATTTGTTGGTAAACTGATGTTTTATAAGCTTAATTTTTCCAGTCCTGTAAATTAACTCAGTGCATGACTTTCATGGTGTTTTCTTATTTGACATTCAATTGGGCCTTGATGTTTGGCCACCAATGTCGCTGTAAGGAACGTAACAGCTTGAATTTATTTGTACGACTGGTGCTTTAAGTCATACTCAAGAATATTTCATTTACAGGACATTGGCCAGGATTATGGTGGGAGGAACAGGGCAGAGCCCAAGGGACATGATGACCATCTACAGGTTGCTGACAGATCTTCCCAAGTACCACCAGAGAGGAAGCCAGCATGAGCTGGACTTGAACTCACAGCGACACCTTTGGCGGCCAGGGGCCAGTTTCACAATTTTGTACATCATCATTACCATACCACTGTCCTCTGTGCGATTATTATACATCTATGAAATCTTTGTGAAAACTGGGCCCAGGACTGTATTGGGTAAAGCCCAGCATATACGTATACTGTAAAGTACATGATGTAATTATTAATGAAGAACAAAATTTATGCTATGCATCCTAGTCATTCAATTCACTGCCTCTTATTATAACTATTTTCTCCCCAAGATAGGCCTGAAATTTAGCAGATGTGGCATTAATAAAACGGGAGGGGGAGGGCGGGGGGTGGATAAGCCTGAATTACACTTGAAACTAATATAACCCATCCCAGGTTACACATTTAAAGAACAAGTTTGAAAACTAAATATACATCCATGTAGATAGCACTAGAACGCTGAGATTACGGAATTACAAGGCATGCAGTATTGTAAGGCCACACACAGTCATACACATGTACATGTGCTATATAATTACCTATAAACAGAACCACACCCCCTCACCTCACCCAACCCTCAATCCAATTTTTCAGTAATTATCATTATGACATCAGAAAACTTGTGCAGAGAATATCCGACTGCAGACGCTTTTGTTCAGCCTCTGAGAACTTTTAACATTAAGCTTCTCATTTCAAGAACATCAAAAGAGTATAATTTCAAAAGTAGAACTGACAATAAGTAATCAAGTCAACTGACATGTTTGCTGAATATGCTGAACGAAGACCACCACATAAAAAAACATTTATGAGAGCAGTCAATGAAAACAAGTTTAAAAAAATATTCAGAGAACGCAATGGGCTACATGTGCCTTCAAAGTAGGTATAATGTCTGATGGCGTTAAATTTGACGCGTATTGAATGTTTTTATATCCAGGTTTAGGATCAACATGCATACGTTTAGGGAAGCCCAACAAAACATCAATTACATTTTGTACAACTCATACATGTATAAAGCGGAGAACCAGCATTACCAGGGCACATGCATGAACATAGGGTTAGCCAGCTACCCCTCCATTTGGACACCATGTTTTCAGCACTTTCCACATGGCAGAGGTAGGAGACAAGGAAATCTGGGCACCCTGTTATAACAAAAAGGTCTCAAAAGGGGCATGTGTGGAATCTTTAGACACCCTCTTTGACATTTCTGACTTGATATACGATTGACAGAAACACTGGAGCCCTGTTGCAATTTGTTGTTTTTTTTTATCTGATAATTGTTTAAAGCCATACTGAATTTTAAGGTGCCACTGGGGCATGGGGTGGGGTAGGAGGTAACATAGGGGAAGTAGGCCATAGGGTGGAGGTAGGAAAAATGAAGGCTTGATACCCCTGTCAAGCAAAATGGCCTCAAAAAGGCTGTATGGACAGCATCTGTCACATCTCTGACTAACCCCTTATATACTGTACAGCGCTGCACCCATAAACCTTGTCCTTCAACAATTTTTGACAAGACTCTCACCTTTTTTTTTTTTAAATGTTTTTATTAAAGCAAAAAGATAGCATGGTATTGTTGTATGATGTTTTCATCTCACATAGCGATGAAATATATGTGTGTATGTGCAAACTTGCCAGCAAAAGCTTCCAAAATACAGTACAAAAATGCACAAAACCATTTCCTCCTGGGTGCTTTGACCCCTAGGCCCGAGCACCAGAAATTTGCCATGGACCAGATCCAGGGTCTGAAGCTCCTGGACCCCTGCAGTTTGAGTTTCTCACTTCTTCTCCTGGTTGGGCTGACAGCTCTTCTTGTGAACGAATGAATGAATGAATGAATGAATGCTTGCAGTTAAACGTCGTACTTAACAATTTCACATCACGATGAGGAGTCACTAGCTGTATGTATATACACAGTCTTTTCTTGTGGCAGGGTGAGTCCATGTCGCCAAAGTGCTGCAACCGCTAAAGTATCATGACACCTCACCCAGTCACATTATACTGACACTGGGCCAACCAGTCCTGTTTCCTTGCCCTATCCTCTGAGTGCTTAGTGCTGAGCGCTAAGCGAGGCAACAACCAGTATCAAGTCTTTGGTATGACACGACCCGGGTTTGACCCTGGGTCTCCCGACTTCAAGGCATACGCTCTAATGCTTCTACTTGTATACAGTGTCTATATGTTTGTGTGTTCAATGTAAAGCACATCAAATATGTGCAGTACATACACATACTAGATGTACGTCTCACAACCTGAATCACCTTGTTGTCACTGTATACTGTGTCTATATGTTTGTGTTCAGTGTACAGCACATACACATACTAGATGTACGTCTCACAACCTGCATCACCTTGTTGTCACTGTATACTGTGTCTATATGTTTGTGTGTTCAGTGTACAGCACATACACATACTAGATGTACGTCTCACAACCTGCATCCCACGGTCGTCACTGTATACTGTGCCTATATGTTTGTGTGTTCAATGTAAAGCACATCAAATATGTGCAGTACATACACATACTAGATGTACGTCTCACAACCTGAATCACCTTGTTGTCACTGTATACTGTGTCTATATGTTTGTGTGTTCAGTGTACAGCACATACACATACTAGATGTACGTCTCACAACCTGCATCACCTTGTTGTCACTGTATACTGTGTCTATATGTTTGTGTGTTCAGTGTACAGCACATACACATACTAGATGTACGTCTCACAACCTGCATCCCACGGTCGTCACTGTATACTGTGCCTATATGTTTGTGTGTTCAATGTAAAGCACATCAAATTTGTGCAGAACATACACATACTAGATGTACGTCTCACAACCTGCATCACCTTGTTGTCACTGTATACTGTGTCTATATGTTTGTGTGTTCAGTGTACAGCACATACACATACTAGATGTACGTCTCACAACCTGCATCACCTTGTTGTCACTGTATACTGTGTCTATATGTTTGTGTGTTCAGTGTATAGAACATACACATACTAGATGTACGTCTCACAACCTGCATCGCCCCGTCGTCACTGTATACTGTGTCTATATGTTTGTGTGTTCAGTGTACAGCACATACACATACTAGATGTAGGCCTCACAACCTGCATCGCCTTGTTGTCACTGTATACTGTGTCTATATGTTTGTGTGTTCAGTGTACAGCACATACACATACTAGATGTACGTCTCACAACCTGCATCGCCCCGTCGTCACTGTATACTGTGTCTATATGTTTGTGTGTTCAGTGTACAGCACATACACATACTAGATGTAGGCCTCACAACCTGCATCACCCCGTTGTCACTGTATACTGTGTCTATATGTTTGTGTGTTCAGTGTACAGCACATACACATACTAGATGTAGGCCTCACAACCTGCATCGCCCCGTTGTCACTGTATACTGTGTCTATATGTTTGTGTGTTCAGTGTACAGAACATATACACATACTAGATGTACATCTCACAACCTGCATCGCTCCGTCGACACTGTATACTGTGTCTATATGTTTGTGTGTTCAGTGTACAGCACATACACATACTAGATGTAGGCCTCACAACCTGCATCGCCCCGTCGTCACTGTATACTGTGTCTATATGTTTGTGTGTTCAGTGTACAGCACATACACATACTGGATGTACGCCTCACAACCTGCATCACCCCATCGTCACTGTATACTGTGTGTATATGTTTGTGTGTTCAGTGTACAGCACATACACATACTAGATGTAGGCCTCACAACCTGCATCACCCCGTCGTCACTGTATACTGTGTCTATATGTTTGTGTGTTCAGTGTACAGCACATACACATACTAGATGTAGGCCTCACAACCTGCATCACCCCGTCGTCACTGTATACTATGTCTATATGTTTGTGTGTTCAGTGTACGGCACATACACATACTAGACGTATGTCTCACAACCTGCATCGCCCCGTCGTCACTGTATACTGTGTCTATATGTTTGTGTGTTCAGTGTACAGCACATACACATACTAGATGTAGGCCTCACAACCTGCATCGCCCCATCGTCACTGTATACTGTGTCTATATGTTTGTGTGTTCAGTGTACAGCACATACACATACTAGATGTAGGCCTCACAACCTGCATCGCCCCATCGTCACTGTATACTGTGTCTATGTGTTTGCGTGTTCAGTGTACAGCACATACACATACTAGATGTACGTCTCACAACCTGCATCGCCCCGTCGTCACTGTATACTGTGTCTATATGTTTGTGTGTTCAGTGTACAGCACATACACATACTAGATGTAGGCCTCACAACCTGCATCACCCCGTTGTCACTGTATACTGTGTCTATATGTTTGTGTGTTCAGTGTACAGCACATACACATACTAGATGTAGGCCTCACAACCTGCATCGCCCCGTTGTCACTGTATACTGTGTCTATATGTTTGTGTGTTCAGTGTACAGAACATATACACATACTAGATGTACATCTCACAACCTGCATCGCTCCGTCGACACTGTATACTGTGTCTATATGTTTGTGTTCAGTGTACAGCACATACACATACTAGATGTAGGCCTCACAACCTGCATCGCCCCGTCGTCACTGTATACTGTGTCTATATGTTTGTGTGTTCAGTGTACAGCACATACACATACTGGATGTACGCCTCACAACCTGCATCACCCCATCGTCACTGTATACTGTGTGTATATGTTTGTGTGTTCAGTGTACAGCACATACACATACTAGATGTAGGCCTCACAACCTGCATCGCCCCATCGTCACTGTATACTGTGTCTATGTGTTTGTGTGTTCAGTGTACAGCACATACACATACTAGACGTATGTCTCACAACCTGCATCGCCCCGTCGTCACTGTATACTGTGTCTATATGTTTGTGTGTTCAGTGTACAGCACATACACATACTAGATGTAGGCCTCACAACCTGCATCGCCCCATCGTCACTGTATACTGTGTCTATATGTTTGTGTGTTCAGTGTACAGCACATACACATACTAGATGTAGGCCTCACAACCTGCATCGCCCCATCGTCACTGTATACTGTGTCTATGTGTTTGCGTGTTCAGTGTACAGCACATACACATACTAGATGTACGTCTCACAACCTGCATCGCCCCGTTGTCACTGTATACTGTGTCTATATGTTTGTGTGTTCAGTGTACAGCACATACACATACTAGATGTACGTCTCACAACCTGCATCGCCCCATCGTCACTGTATACTGTGTCTATGTGTTTGTGTGTTCAGTGTACAGCACATACACATACTAGATGTAGGCCTCACAACCTGCATCACCCCGTTGTCACTGTATACTGTGTCTATATGTTTGTGTGTTCAGTTTACAGCACATACACATACTAGATGTACGTCTCACAACCTGCATCGCCCAGTTGTCACTGTATACTGTGTCTATATGTTTGTGTGTTCAGTGTACAGCACATACACATACTAGATGTACGTCTCACAACCTGCATCGCCCCATCGTCACTGTATACTGTGTCTATGTGTTTGCGTGTTCAGTGTACAGCACATACACATACTAGATGCATACTAGACGTCACTGACAGCAGAATAGCTGGGTCAGCATGCAGCATCAGCAGGAGCAGACATGATATTAAGTGTTCATGTATGCAAGGTATGCTGTAGCGCCAAATGTTGAGGGGGCAAATACCTCAGGCAAAGTCTGCTCTCGCACCGAAAAAAAACTCTATGGAGTTATGTTAAAATTGTTCATGATACCAGATGAATGAGCACATGTAGCTGATGGTAACAAGCACTTCTGCTGGCCACACCAAATGTCAATCCAAAAGTATTCATGTACACCTTCACCTACATGTGCATGAATCGTTACTGCAGGGCTTCTTTAATTAGGAGATCTGGAGCCACAGCTTTCTGACAATTTTTACTGAGATTTAGAAAGGATATACAATGTATATCTTAAATGCGACAAAATCAACACAACAAAATTTTGGGAGACTGAGTTGTTAGAACTTGATATACTTGTAACTCAAAACCCATGAATCAAAACATTGTAAGCAACAAGTATCTTTTCAAGTCTCAATGCACCTATAAATCAAACAAAACATGTAAGTCAAAACTACTGACACACAGAGTCAACACTGACCCTTTGAAAAAAGTTTGTTTACATTCATCTAAATAAAGTAGTAACTGGGCTTGTTAATTAAATGAACATGTCAATGTTACAGTTGTAATGAATTTTTATACTGCACTGATCACCCCTATACATATTTATCCCAATGGACTGTCCCGCATACATGGGATTCACATGTATACCATGAATATGCAGCATACATGTTCTTGGAGCTGGTCTAGCCAATTTTATCAGATATAGGGGCCAGCCCAATGGGGACACATTTGCTGGCCTCCTTCAGGATTTTATGAGTTTTTTTGCTACACACTGTGTACATGTACTGTACCTATATGTACATGACAACACACCCATAAACACATATATGGCCAGTACACTGCCCGGAAGAACCATACTCACTCCCATTTTCTAGCCCTTATAGGATACATGGAATGCTTAATTATGTCTTTATACGGAATACACAAATCGAGCCTAATCTTTTGGAATTAATACAGTTTGCATCATTTTACAAGTCAACTTGAACACGGATTTGTTTATTTATCTGATTGGTGTTTTATGCTGTACTCAGGAATATTTCACTTATACTATGGCAAAAAGCATTATGGTGGGAGGAAACCAGGCAGAGCCCGTGGGGGAGCCCACAACCATTTGAAGGTTGCAACAACAGCAGGGATGTAATATAATTAATGTGCACAAGGTAGGGGGTTTCTACGGAACTTCATGTAATACCACGTAAACAGCCATACCAGCGCTCGCTGCCCCCCCAGAAGGATGAAGAATGGAGAATCTCAAAAATTCCCGGTTAAAGGCTGGGATTGAACCAACACCCTGTGTGTCCCAGCCATTGAAAGACGGGCATTTCAACCATGCTGCTACCACAATTCTTCTCATCAGTTTTGGGATAGTCTCAAAATATGAGCAATGAACAAGCAAAACCTATCTGTAAACATACTGAAGGACACAGCAGAAATATGGAGTATCGCTGACGGATGAGGAAATGGATTTATAAACAAACCTCAAAAACAGATGGGAGGGGGGTGGGGGCATTAAGTTGAAAATATGACAAACCACTACCAGCCTGCCCTAATTAATCAAAATAGAACATTCCATCCTCCCAAAGGTCAATGGAAACTTAAGCAATGGTATTTACATACTGGGCTGTCTGACTTTTCTTTCAAGGGGTGTTTCATCAGCAGCAGCAATGACCAGCATTCCAGATTTCTTATTCTCTCTGCCTTTATACACCAAAGCCTGACAAGCAACAGCGACACCCTTTACATGGGTGTTGACACCAAGCTTTTAAATCACAACTCAAGTTTACATGTGCTTGACTTCCTAATCAAAACAGACCAGTGTGGTCTCAGGTTTTTGAAACTATCAGTAATGAGTAATTTAGGTAAGAACTTATCCTGATGTGGATTTTGTTCGATTGGTGGGATTATTTTTACCTTGTGGAATAAAACCAAGAGGCTGTGCACACAGATGGTACCAGGACTTGTAGGGGTTCATGAAACATACCCTAATTCCTCAACCTTTTCGCGCATGAAATAGCAACTTTCAGTGGAATTTATTCACATTATATGACTTTGGAGACAAAACTACATTGGTTGGATTGGCCAATTTCAGGGCTTGACAAAAAAGTATATTATTATCAGTCAACACTGAATAATGCCTTCAGAATTTGCTGGAATAAACACCTTGATGACACAGAAAAAGGTGAAAAAGATTTATTTGTTTATTTGATTGGTGTTTTACGATGTACTCAAGAATATTTCACCCATACAAGGGCGACAGTTGAGTAAGAATTACAGTACATCCGTGTTTACCTGTGTACACAGGGCTGGGTTGAGCCAGTGCTTAGGAAACATCTGTACACACAGCCGGGCTAAGACAGTGCCTGGGGTACGGTCCTACACAGAGCCAGCCTGATCCAGTGCTTGGGGTATGTGTGTACCTGTGTACACAGGGCTGGGTTGAGCCAGTGCTTGGGGTACGTTTGTACACAGAGGTGGCCTGAGCCAGTGCTTGGGGTACATGTGTACACAGAGCCGGGCTGAGCCAGTGCTTGGGGTACGTCTGTACACACAGCCGGGCTAAGACAATGCCTGGGGTACGTTTGTACACAGAGCCAGCCTGATCCTGTGCTTGGGGTATGTGTGTACACAGAGCTGGCCTGAGTCAGTGCTTGGGGTACGTGTGTACACAGAGCCGGGCTGAGCCAGTGCTTGGGGTACGTTTGTACACAGAGGCGGCCTGATCCAGTGATTGGGGTACGTGTGTACACAGAGCCGGGCTGAGCCAGTGCTTGGGGTACGTGTGTACACACAGCCGGCCTGAGCCAGTACCTGGGGTAGGTATGTATACAGAGCCGTCCTGATCCAGTGCTTGGGGTATGTGTGTACACCCAGCTGATCTGAGCGAGTGCTTGGGGTATGTGTGGACACAGAACTGGGCTGAGCCAGTGTTTGGGGTACGTTTGTACACAAAGCCGGCCTGAACCAGGGCTTGGGGTGCATGTGTACACACAGCCAGCCTGAGCCAGTGCTTGGGGTACCTGTGTACACAGAGCCAGGCTGAGCCAGTGCTTGGGGTAAGTGTACACAGAGCCGGGCTGAGCCAGTGCTGGGGTACCTGTGTACACAGAGCTGACTGAGCCAGTGCTTGGGATACGTGTATACACAGAGCAGGCCTAAACCAGAACATTGTATTTGTATATATAAAAATGGAGAAAAGGAGGAGCTCATACCGTTCAGCGAGACGGTAACCCCTGGTAGATGGTGGAGAGAAAGGTTTTTACTCTAATTAATTAATTTGACTGCTGCTTAACATTTTTCACTTAAATTAAAACAATTTTTTTACATGAAATAAAACACAATTTCCCATTTGAAAAAAAACACTATGACAGCACACATATGAACAGGGCATGAGAAATGCACCATGTTTCCAGTTTGTGAGATACGGCGCATCCCAAGAATTTCACATTACAAAAAATTTTTGATGTACCCTACACGTGAGAAAACCATGATGTCTATGGCTCTGGCCATTCAGATGATTATTTAATGTCTTTTCTTTTATGCTTGGGGCCTAACGTCGTACTTAACAATTTTTAATTTAAATGATGGCAAGGAGTCATTGAGTAGTCGTACATCTATATGCTGTGTCTTCTCGTGGGAGAGTGAGTTCATGCTGAAGACACCAGCTATGACACCCCACCTAGTCACATTATACTGACACCGAGTCAACCAGTCCTGTTTCCTTGCTCTAATCTCTCAGTGCTGAGCACTAAGAGAGGCAGCAGCAAGTACAATTCTTAAAGTCTTTGGTATGGCCTGACCCAGGTTTGATCCCAGAAATATGGTAGCTTGTCCACAGCGCCACTTGAACACTTGAGTATGACAGTCATGCATGAACAAGCTGACAACGCTGGCATGAACAGGAGTGCTGAGCTTATTTCATAGCCAACCCAACTCTGGAACATATCAATCAAGACACCTAAAACAAGCCCAAGATTTATCAGCCAATGACAAGGAGATTAATGTAGTTTACATTCTATCATACACATGTGTAACATTGTATGCTGATTTAGGGAAGTGCTTTTGTTGTTTACTTCTTTTTTTCTTCTGGAAAATCATCACAGTACTGCCAGAATGTATCTGAGCAGAGCAGCTTCATATCCTTCCCGAAAAGTTTAACAGAAATATCTGGCAGGGAAATAGGTTAATTTTAAATATGTGCATCAAAAATGATACAGCCCAAGTACATGTATCCTGGTTTATATTAAAATAAATGTACATGCATGTTGTATCTGCATACTATTGAAAAACATCTCAACTTCTGACCAACAGCTGCTTGCTATCAAGTTTTACACACCAATTTATAAACCAGATCTGTCATCAAAATCCTGTCATACATCATTTCTATTAATAGTGTTAAAATAGTACTAAAAGTTTGAAAAAGTTATAATAATATGATCTGCTCTTCGAATTTAACAGGGGCCTCCATGGCTCAGTTCGTTAGCGCCCTAGCGCAGCGTCATGACCAAGGAGTTTTTCACCAATGCGGTCACTTTGAGTTCAAGTCCAGCTCATGCTGGCTTCCTCTCCGGCTGTACATGGGAAGGTCTGCCACCAATCTGTAGATGGTTGTGGGTCTCCCCCGGGCTCTGCCCAATTTCCACCCACCATAATGCTGGCCACCATCGTATAAGTGAAATATTCTTGAGTACAGCATAAAACACCAATCAAATAAATAAGTAAATAAATAAATCGAATTTAATATGCTTTATTATCAATGTTCAATTTTCAAAAGTAACACATGCACAGACAGGGTTGATATTTTGTGAAAGGTAATTATTAGGGCTATTCTAAAGTAAAGGCCAAAGTTTGACTGCATTTGCACTGATTGATCTTTTGCCCAAATTAATCTCTGATATAGCATCTTAAATTTCTTTAAAACCTTGATCTCTTTTATTAGCCAGAATCTCTCTGATATGGACAGCCTGATTGAGAGAAGAGTTTGGTTTCGTTACAAGGGTGTCCCTACAGATTTCATTTTCTTGTTTTTATAGTTACATGTGCAGTATATCCCACTTCCCCATTTGTTCTGCAAACCCACTCAAAATGACTATTCAGAACTTCACACTGGTAGTTCATAAAGTTCTATTTCACACGATTTTCATCCCACTCTTCAAAATGACATTACATTTACTTCGAGTATTTCCTTGTTGTCCATCTGGACAAAACACGTATTCTTAACTTGGCCGTACTTTGGTTAGGTCCAACAAGCTCAGAGTCTAACAAAGAATAACAGCACACAATGAGCAATACATGTAAGTTGCATTTTTTTCTTATTCATTTCGTTATCTAAACAAAATATTTGATGTCTGTTTAAATGGAAAAAATGAAGTATCTGAACAAGTAAATACAGATGACATGTGCAACAAAAGCGTAATGAGGTGGAGTTAAAAACAAAAAAACACAACCAAAATACCTATATATGTATCCAAAACATATGTCACACCTACTCACTTTAACAATGATACTGACAGCTGCTGAATTGTGTTCATTTAAAATTAAGGAATGTGTGTTATGACAAAGATGAAACTTATTTTGTCAGGGACCACTCTCACAAAACTTCACAAATCAATTTATCACAACTTTTCTGGTAAATGACATCACCTCATGGCACTATAACCCTAAAAACGTCTTTACCAAGAAAGAAATATGACTAATCAAGTTTTTTAAAGTGACCCCAGGCCCTTTACACTTGATTCCTTGTTTCCTGTCACTCACCCCCATGACCCCCTTCGCCCCCACCCCATCCCACCCATGTTAACACTCATTATTTGATTTACCTAAATATCTGGATGAGAAACAAAGATTCAAACAGTCATTAGCCATATAAACAGTAAAACTTTCAAATGCGTTCTGCTCAGTAATAAGTTTAAAATGCTACTCATATTAAAAAAAAACAGTAAACACCAAAATGTTTTTTTTTCTTGTTTCTTTTCTTTATGCCTTTTCAAAACTTTTAGTACTCGCTCAAGAGAAAGTTAATCTTAAAAAAGTGATAATGTTAAGCATGTAAACCGATCCATCTACATAAAATCATAACCAGGAAGAGAGGCTTTCACCCCTAGATCCAGAGTGGGACAGTCCAAATCGTATACTTTGACCTCAGTGCGTTGGCTTTATCAAATATACTGGCCTCTTAACCATATTATAATATTAACTAAGTCAGACCCATTATCGTCCATTTAAAACAAAAAAATCACTTTAATCTCCATCAAAAAATCACAATAAATTAATCATCACTCAATGAAACTGGAAACCAAAATCACAACAAAGTTATTAACACTTAAAGTGAACGCCAGTTTTATGTGTAACTATTCTGTGTGTACAACAGGCCTATTTTAGGTGGATTAGAAGTGCTTCATTCAATCACACCACATAGTTTTAAAACGCTAAACGATTCAAAACGACACAAAACGATTCTTCACGAGAAAAACGAGCAAAAAATAAACTTCTAAATGAGCCATATGCCTCTAATTTTGAGAAAACGGCCAAGTAATGCCACACACGACTGAACTCCTTGACATTGGTAGGCTAAAAATTATTTTGGCCGAGTTTTCGACAAGTTAGCAAATCTGTGTTACTTACCCAAATTTAAACCCGATAAAGAACTTATTTCGTGTTCCCAGCCCTGCGACCAGCTTCCTCCACCGATTTCGCTGCAGGAGTGGCTATTGTCCGAACTGTTGCCGTCCATTATGGAGGGGAAACACGGAAACTTTCGCGATCCTTTAACCATCACAACTGTCGGACGACGCCATCTTGTTCACTGAAGGCTGCGGATACTTTACGTGCGGAAGGAGGGGTGCACACGGGAAGGGCAACAGCGAAACTGTTCAAAACAATTTCCTCCGCGTTTTCAAAACATTCTGATGCTCTTTCGAACTTGGAAACCGTTTTCGTGATATCTGAAAAACATTGTGAATTAACTGCAAGTGAAATGCATTCACCGGACTGATAAGTCAAAGATTCTTATTTTCGCAGGGGGGTGGGGTAGGGAGAAGTAACAGCAGTGTTACTATACGCTCCAATTTCACACAAATTCGAATGCTGATGATGCAGCGAGTCTACATCTATGTAGCTCACTGTATAAACATACATACATGCCTAAACTAATTAGAAATAGGGTTGGCAGCATTTCAGTTTGGCACTTTGCTCTGCTGCTAAATGCTGTTAACAAGTTTTGCATTACCTGCGAACGTGGACTTCTTCGTATTTTCTTCCACTGTATCATACTGCATACCGGTATCTATAATTTACGGCTGCTATATCTGTTATCAAAATGTTTTGTACTATACAACATAGTTTCTATTTATTTTAATGAATTAATTAAAAGTTGTGTTACCTTAATATATGGCAACTAATAACAGTCACATTCTTGTTTCTTTCTGGACTATATCCGTAATACAGATATAATCAGAATTAAATCAATGATTGCTGTTTACCTCCACATAGGTTTGTACCCATAACAAATAATACATAATAAGCTTATGGACATAATGAATACCAATTAGTTACTGGCACAAGTAAATAAAATGAAGGGAACAAAAAAACAAGGGAGAAAAAATTAAAGTACAAATAAATAATTTTTAATTGTGCAAGAGAAGCAGAATATAACTGCTCTGAACAGGCAGAACTAGGTTTGTATAGAGTACCCAGTTTATTATTTGATAAAAATTTTCATCACAATGTAAAAAACAAAATAAAAGTAGCTTATAAGTAAAAGTCCACATTAATTTTCTTTTTGGGATATGCATTGGAATATGTTTTGCAAACATAGCACTGGACAGGTAAATGTCCTTTTGTTCTTTATTCAATACCAAAAAAATAAGTACAGACATAGTCAACGAGCTGGAGGGAATAATATTTATAAGTTAAGTAAAGAGTTGTAAATTTGATATATTTCAGGTAAAAAATACATTTTTAATTTAATTTTAGTATAATTCAAAACTGGTAGATTTAACAGATTTGTAATTACCAATTTAAAAGCTAAATAAAAAGATGTGGGTAAGATATCTTTCACCTGAACATATACATTTGTAAACAGGTAAAGTGGTAGATTTGATCAGTTGTATAATGACAAAATCATTAGTCATTACACTCAGTCAAAAATTCAAAAAATTGAAAATATAGTTTTATACTTTCATAGTACTTCTAGAACACTGTTTTTCTAGGTATTCTAGCTTTTGTCTATGTTCAAGGGTTTGTCTTCGGTATTGATGACGTTGATTTGTTTTTAATATAGATTTTAACAAAGATTTTCTTCATATGCACTTTTCTATAGACTTTTTCACAGACAAAGCCAGGTACAAGATACTATAAAGGGACAAAACTCTCAATTTACTTTCTGCAGGCAGTATGAGAAGCATGGGATTGTCTCTCTTGAACAGGTGCTAGCTTTTATCATGCACGCATAAATAGTACTAATACCCTATCGGTATTTTAAATTTATAGATATATACCTTCACACAGAGTAAATACTTGATCACATATGTCGCCTGATAAAAGCTTTAAATCGTTCCTTTACACTGAAATGTGAACTTCCAGAGATTCTATAAACAGGTTATAAACTTCATCGTAGGTACCCTGGGTATTTAATAAATGTCTGTCTAAATCAAATGGTCAAAAATAACATCTGAAGTAAGTGATATATTCATGTATCGTGGACACAGAAATAATCAGATGTAAATTGTTTTAGTTTATCTCTGAAGAAATATGTTTTTACTAATGAAGAAATAAAAAAAAATATGCAGGCCTCTATATACGCACGTTTACTATTAGCTCTGTAGGACTATCACAGACCTGTCTTGTTTTATAAGCTTACGTTGAATACCTCTGTACTTCCCTGCTGGTTTTAATATACTACTGCTGGGCACCAAATAATTTGTCTGTCCGTAGTAATAATCGTCTCAACTATCAATTCCAAGCAGGTGTCCCTTTGTATCATCACTAATAAACCCAAACAAACATGAAACAAGTGGAAACTGGGTAACTTCTAACTCCAACCAAGTTTCAATGCATACTCCTCACAGCCCATACAAGGGAGACAACTACTGACATTAATAGCAATGTAGCATATCATGTTTAATCTATTCTTTAATTGTTTAAGAATTGTTTTCATTCATCAGTGTTGATTATGGGTTCCTTCCAGTCATTACTGGTCAAATTGATCCTTAACAATTAGCAAGTATGCGTGCCAAAAGGTCTAACTTGCCTAACAGTGGCAGTGGTAATTGCATTCGTGATTCGCTTCACTGTGAGAAGTATGCATTCAAACATGGCGGCTGGAGTTAAAATTTGTCCAGTCTCCACATGGGAACACTACCTAGAATTGATAGCTGAAACGACTATGACTACTGACAGACAAATTATTTGGTGCCCAGCAGTAGTACATTAATGCCAGCAAAGGAAGTACAGAGGTATTCAAGGAAAGTTTATGGAACAAGACAGGGCTGTGATAGTATACGTAATCACAGCCCTACAGGGCCAATTTCCAGTCATTCATTACCAGTATGCAGTCGACGATGGCCAGCAGGCGGGCACCTGTTGCATTCAACATAAAGAAATTTTTAAATGACTGGTAAAAACATTAACTAATGATATGAGCCTGGCATATTTTAGCATTGCTGCGATTTTGGTTTATTTTGTTTTAGAGCAGTTGAATCTTTTGTGTATATATTAGAACTATCAAGAGAAACCATGCGACGATGATGCGGTACAACCTCGTTCTGAGCTCATGGAAACTGGCACGTGAATGCCAAACTCTGCGTGCGGTAGGTATCAATCACTACCCACAGTCAATGACGCATGAAAGCTGATTATATCGTTATGCGCTCAGAAGGAAAGTGCGATCCCAAATATCCACGTTGTTATGGTTTTGCTTACGGTAATGTATACCGTTGCAGATGCTAAACCAGGCTGTGTGCTTTCCGACAGATTCTCGCATGGCCTCCGCGAGCGCCACCTGAATTTTTGTTTTTCTGTGTTTGCCCCTTCATTTTATGCGGATGATGGCTATTTGCAAAATGTTCTCTGTTTAATTTTTGAGTTGAAAGGAAAATGCAACTGAATCAGTGTTATTCCTTGGACAACTTTAATACGCCGAGCCAGAATATTATGAACTTTAACAGCAACAACAACATTTTCCAAAGTTTATTGGGTCTAAACTATGTCAACAGAACAAGTCTTGAAATTTACAAAATTTAAATGGAAAACGGTCATTATTCTCACAGTAAATAATTTAGTTTTATTAATATTGATAACTATCAGCATAACATTGTCATACAAATTATTTGTTTTAGATGTTGGAATAATAAACATTTCTTAATGAACCTTAGTATACGGTTAAGCTATCGCATTTGTGATAATTTCAAGTAAGCTCATGTCACGGTTTTTAATCATTTGGAGAAGCATATTTGTATTGGTGTCAGATTGAAAAAAAAAAAAAAAGAACTGTAGGTGGAGGCAGTGGTGGGTGGTGTTGATGAGGGTCGTTAGACACTTCCAGTTCCACAGGACATGCACAATCCACTGTTGTCATTCATATATATCACAAGAAAGTGAAAATTTGGGGCCTAATAGTCGAAATTTTGACATAAGAAGGTTGAAATTTTAGGGTAAGAATCATTAGTAAGTTGAATAAATTTCTAGTTTTTGCTCCTAAATTTTTTTTTCACCTTGATCACCTATAGGCTTCCACAGCCATCACACAAAAACAAAGAAAAGAGAAAATGGTTACTAGTTATCTTGGGGATTTTTTTTTCTTTTCTTTTCTTTTCTTTTTTTTTTTTTGAGTTGTGAATTTCTTAACGCAAGGAGCTGACAAATCAAAAAAAAAGTATGCTCTTTTTATTGTGTATTATATGAGAGATAATTTTACCAGTTAAGGCCGTGTCTGTCAGTCTTCCTCAGAAAAGGACTGGCGAAAACAACAGTGAATGCATGAAAATAATGTTATAGACCTATGACTAAAATCTCAGACTTAAACCAACACAGATTTTAAAAAATATGTATATTTAGAAATTTATTTATGGTTTCAAATTTCAAGATGAAATGGTAGTGGATCAAAAGTTTGTACCAAAATCAATTATTTTAATCAAGGTTTTTGCAGGCTGACTGTTGTAGTTTGAAAACAAATTGTCAGAGGAAACAATTATTGCACAGTTATTTTGATACATGGTTTTTCTGCATACATTAGTTACATCACTGTATATGGAATACAAATCAATGCTGATTGGCTTGACTGTGGAGATAGGATTTCCTAGGTTAAAGGCTTCAGCCTCGGTCATGCTTGAAAAATGGACAGTACCCAAAACTGAGCTTCATCTGATTTATCTCTAACAAACCAACCAAGAAAAGATGATTCTCAATGTGTATTTGTTTTAAAATGAAAGAAAGCTAAAATATGAAGTACAGTTCAACATACAGACAACTGAAAACTATGGGAAAGTATACTTTCATTTTTTTTTTATAGACTTTTTTGAGAGTGTTGAAAGGCATTCAAATGTTCAAATACTATGGTGGGCTTTAGGAGCCATACTGACAGTATCTTGGTTCACCAGAAGGAAGAAATTTTTTGGAACATTGGTCTATTTTAATAGTGCTGTCTATTTCGATTTTTAAAGGTCTGTTCTTTTAAGAGAAACAGATTAGGTTGAATATTTAAGTTCTGTATATGTATAAATTTATTGATTATGCATGCATGTGTGACCAGACAATAAAACTTTAACCCAAGATCTCCTATTTGGATTTTCGCTGTAAGCCAATCAGCACTCATTTTGTATAGCTGCCGTTGAATATTTTAAATATTGTTGAGTACAATGTAAAACACCGATAAAATAAATTTAATAAAAATGTAAATTCAAATGTCTGTTGATGATACCTCCATGGTTGATAATTATTATACATATCTGCATATACAATGTTTGAATTTGTGTCAAAGAAAAAGAAAAATACTAGTTTCAAAGATAGTCTTTAAAATATGTCATGTAATACATTGAATATAATTTTTTGATGAAGTTACCAAATGTAAAAGTGTATTGTATGGTACAGACTTGTCCTTTGCGTGTTCCTGTGTATTATGCAAGATGGAAATAAAATAATAAAATCCTGTATGTTTACCCTAAATGACTTCAAATTTCGACTGAATAACTTCAGTTTTAGAGGCAAAGAAATGTTATAAAACATTTACATTTCCACAGCAGCATATAATCTTAAATTTCAAACAATCCTCCAAACACCTTTCTAAAATCAGTAGAACTCTTAGAATCTGAAAGAATAAGACACATGGTCAAGTTTAGGTCATTAAGGATAGAAAATAGATTGTTACTGTATTTTAAACTTTATTTTATTTTTGGAGGGGAGGGGAATTAAATTAGGGTTTGTTTTTTTTTTTTTTTTTTTTTTTTTTTTGCTCTGTTATGGTATATCCAGAATCCTCCAAAACAATGATGTAGAAGTTCTATCAAACTGAAATGTCTTTGTGGACTCATAATTAAGAAAACAATCTGGGATCATTTGGAAGCATTCAAGAGGTGCAAAAGAAGAATGAGAGATTCAAATCGTGAACAAGGAATATTTGCAGAATCTTTACAGGACAAAAGCAAGACGGAAAATGTTAAAGGAAAAAGGAGAAGACCCAAGAAACAAATGCAAGCAGACACAAAAGTTAGACAGAAGAACTCAATACAGTACAAGAACCAGGTATGTGTAATGTAATTGTTCTAGGAAAACACATTTTTGAGAAAAATAGTGGTCCTGAAACCAAATGCTACCACTTTTTTTCTAGATTTGGTCCTCTCACCCTATCAGATATGGCAATCATACATATATGTGGGCCCTCTCACCTTATGAGATATGGTAATCATACATATATGTGGGCCCTCTCACCCTATCAGATATGGCAACCATACATGTAAGTGGGCCCTCTCACCTTATCAGATATGGCAATCATACATGTATGTGGGCCCTCTCACCTTATCAGATATGGCAACCATACATGCATGTGGGCCCTCTCACCTTATGAGATATGGCAATCATACATGTATGTGGGCCTTCTCACACTATCAGATATGGTAATCATACATATATGTGGGCCCTCTCACCCTATCAGATATGGCAATCATACATGTATGTGGGCCCTCACCCTATCAGATATGGCAATCATACATGTATGTGGGCCCTCTCACCCTATCAGATATGGCAATCATACATGTATGTGGGCCCTCTCACTCTATCAGATAAGGCAATCATACATATATGTGGGCCCTCTCACCTTATGAGATATGGCAATCATACATGTATGTGGGCCCTCTCAGCCAACCAGATATGGCAATCATACATATATGTGGGCCCTCTCACCCAATCAGATATGGCAATCATACATGTATGTGGGCCCTCTCATCCTATCAGATATGGCAATCATACATGGGCTTGATAAAAGGTGCACTTGAAGATATCCAAGTGCGGGGAACATTACACATCAATATTACATTTTTTTTTGGACATTTTCCATTAACATTCCGTTCTTGAACTGCTTTCTGGTTCTAACATGTTGTCTTGATAAGGTTTACTGTGTGCCTCCGTGGCCAATGAAGTTAGTATACCACTGTGGCGCATTCACCTAGGAGCTGGCTTCCTCTCGGGCTGTAGGTGGGAAGGTGGGCAACCTTTAAATGGTCATGGGTCCAGTTTCCTGCCACCATAATGCCGACTGTCGTCAAAGTCCAAAATAAATAGACTGTGGTAATTGATTTACTGGAATTCTTCAACCTTTTCGCATATTTCCTGTTTATTCAAGCATATTCTGAAGGCATCATTGTGTGTAGAATGGTAAAATTAAACTTTTTGTGACGTCCTGAAATCGGCCAGTCTCCAAAATCAAGTGAAAAATGTGTATAAATTGAACTTAGAGTTGGTCATTCGTGACATTGAGGAGACAGAGTATGTACAATGTCTTGCTTGGTAACTGAGAGCCTACGCTTTCAGTAAACTTTGTGTACAGCTGGATGGTTCTTGAAGTTCTAAACTAGCTTGATCCATACACTTTTGTATACAAGATTTTTATACATGTATTTAGCATGTTATATAAAATGTGTGAAATTTTCCTGTTATTTCCCCTTTAATAAGAAAAGGTTCATGTTTACACATGGAAGCTAAGCAGCTGCCGTAATTCTTCAACATTTTCACGTGTTTGCTAGGTGTTTATTCAAGCAATATTCTGAAGGCATTATTCTGTGTTGACTGATAAAATTGTAGCTTTTGCGAAGCTCTGACACTGGTCAATCCAACCAATGTAGTTTTATTTCCAAGATCAAATTAAAAATGTGCAAAAATTGCACTGAGAGGTGCTCTTTTCTATTTGTAAAGGTTGAGGAATTAGAGTATGTGTCCATGCATTGCTGGTCAGGGCTTTTGTAATTGTCTCATATCATCAAAAACTAACCTTAAGAGTAGAATAGTAACAATGAATATATTATTAGACAATTGTTGTTGGTGCATATTCTGTTCAATATTCCTCTGAAAATGCTTGAGTATACATGAATGATATACTGTATGATTATCAAAAACAAGGTTGGATCTCATCTTTCAAGTGTTATCTTTCATGGGGGGACAACTCTCATACCATCAGTATTAGAGTTGTCTACCCTTGATAGAAATTTAGTTCCACAAGAGTCTTTGTGTGTAAATGCCAACAAAGCATGCAGTCATCATTGAAGTAATAAATATAGGGTCAGTTTAAAAGCCCCTGAATTTTATACAGCTCAGGCAGTCTGTTGTTCCGAGAAAAAACATTACATAAAATTCATATACCTATGCAACAGAATTTCTTGGACTTAAAAATTGTTTGTAAAACGTTTGCCTGTTACTCATGCATTAATTCATAATTTATAGTAGACATCCATTGATGGGATTTGTGGCAGCTGTTAATGGCAGAACAGCTGGGCAAAAACTAACGGTTTTAATACATTTTGTCCAGAAAACAGCCAAACGGGTGGCATTGAGGGAGGGTGACGGTAACTGATGGATAGTAACATTGTAGGGATTTTTATGTCATGTCTTTAAGCTGGCGATAAGTGAGGGTGGCGCAACAATGGGGGGGGGGGGGGGGGAGGGGGGAGTGTTCTGTAGCGAGATTTGACTGTTCGTGTGTATACATACGTACATACATGGATTTGGATTTGTAATTGGTAGATTGCCGTCAGTTTTCAGGGAGCCACGGTGAGCGGCAGTTGGACCGCTAATCATCCACCATTAGGGTTTGCACGTGGAAAAGTTTTCTTAGTTACTTCCTAAACGCCCGTAGTTTTCCCATAAAACATGTAAATGTAAACATGAAAGTGAAAAACTGTGCAGTATTAAGCAATATTTAAGTCAAGGCATCACCATGTAAATCTAGGTTTCACAAGCTTTCAGGTATAATTTTTGGTGTTGGGTGTTTGAACGTTTCTAAAAAAGAAAATAACCACTTCTTTGAAATCTCCTTTCCAGCTGGAAATCCAAAGACACACCAGACATCAGACAACAAGAAAATGGTGAATCTTTATCACCTTTTGTCGTCTTTAAAAGTAAGTGTGTACAGATCTGAAAACTTCATGTTTTCTATTTAAGCAAGTTAGTAGCGAGCCTTTAGCCTGCAAATGGTCTGAACTGTTTTGGTAGCCTAAGCGTTAGAGTATCTGTCTCAAGGTCGAGAGATCTAGGATCAAAGCCAGGTCGGGTCGTACCTCTTTTAAAATGGCACTAGTTGCCGCCTCGTTTACACTCAGCCCTGAGAAGGTAGAGAAGTAAGCAGGACTGGTTGGCCTGGTGTCAATATAATGATAATGTGACTGGATGGGGTGTCATGTCTGGTGTCTTCAGCACTATAATTCAGTGACGACAGTAGGCTCTCCTTGGCACAAGAATACACAGTATACACGCGGACACACACCTGAGAACTCCTTGTCATCATATGACTGAAAAATTGTTAAGCATGACATGAAAACCCAAGTATGCATGTACTCACACAAATTCCCTATCTACATCAGTTATAACCCTCAGAGTGCAGGCATCACAATAGGGGAGTTTCGAGTTAGAACCCGTCTGTAGTCAAAGGTAAAAACAGTTATGTGACTTGTGAAAAATGATAGGCAAGCTTTGTTGCCATTCATTTACTGATCACCTGTCTCCCTCTTTTTCCAGAGGCACAAATGACACCTCTTTCCTTTAGGAACTTCTCAACTTCAGGATCGTTCAGATTTTCAGTTTTCTCCATCATTCGTCTACTCTAAATTACATTTTACGGCACTTTTTTCAAATGTACAGGTTGTAGTGAATGTGATTAAAGTTAGTTGCCTAACATTTTTGACAGGTCACATGATACAGTTGGACTTTTCTATCTTCATCGATAAAAGAGTTAGAACTCAAAACTCCCCTATCTCTACAGAAATCCAAGGTCACTGGTGTCAGGGAGACAAGGCTGTAAGAGATGTCAGAATTATAAGACAGAGGCTCAACCCATGTTTCTACTAATACTTGATGCACGCGCAACTGTTCAGTATTACAATACATTCATAATAAAATTAAGGTTTTCCTAAGTGTGGGATTAAGTTTTATGCCATTTTCAGGAAGCGCCCAGCAATACAGTTCTTCCTGGATTTGTACAACATTCACAGCAAGGATTTGCCGGAGGGTATGGTAATCGCATGTATTCACAATGTTGTGGTACCATCCACCAAAGGGAGACCAGCCCTGTTCATCGTAGACTCATTACCCACTCACTCCGCAGTGTGACAGTTGCACTGGAGAACAGCTGTGAATATCCCTGAAGGAATCATGTGTAACAAAGGTAAGCTTTTAGATTGTTTTGAAGAGGCCGCTTGCTTAGGGGTCAATGCACAGTCAAGTCCATGTGGTTTTTTATTTATTTATTTATTTGACTGGTGTTTTACACTGTACTCAAGAATATTTCACTTCTACGACAGCAGCCAGCATTATGGGAGGAAACCGGGCAGGGCCCAGAGGAAACCCACAACCATCAGCAGGGGAAGCCCACGACCACCAGCAGGGGAAGCCCACGACCATCAGCAGGGAAACCCACCACCATCAGCAGGGGAAATCCACGACCATCAGCAGGGGAAGCCCGCCACAATCAGCAGGGGAAGCCCACCACAATCAGCAGGGGAAACCCACCATCATCAGCAGGGGAAACCCACAACGATCAGCAGGGGAAACCCACCACCATCAGCAGGGGAAGCCCACCACAATCAGCAGGGGAAGCCCACCACCATCAGCAGGGGAAACCCACCACCATCAGCACTGGAAATCCACCACCATCAGCAGGGGAATCCCACCACAATCAGAAGGGGAAGCCCACCACAATCAGCAGGGGAAACCCACCACCATCAGCAGGGGAAACCCACCACCATCAGCACTGGAAATCCACCACCATCAGCAGGGGAATCCCACCACAATGAGCAGAGGAAACCCACCACAATCAGCAGGGGAAACCCACCACAATCAGCAGGGGAAACCCACCGCCATCAGCAGGGGAAACCCACCACCATCAGCAGGAGAACCCACCACCATCAGCAGGGGAAACCCACCATCATCAGCAGGGGAAACCCACAACGATCAGCAGGGGAAACCCACCACCATCAGCAGGAGAACCCACCGCCATCAGCAGGGGAAACCCACCGCCATCACCAGGGGAAACCCACCACAATCAGCAGGGGAAGCCCACCACCATCAGCAGAGGAAACCCACCACCATCAGCAGGAGAACCCACCACCATCAGCAGGGGAAACCCACCACCATCAGCAGGGGAAACCCACCATCATCATGAGGGGAAACCCACTGCCATCAGCAGAGGAAACCCACCGCCATCAGCAGGGGAAACCCACCACCATCAGCAGGAGAACCCACCACCATCAGCAGGGGAAACCCACCACCATCAGCAGGGGAAACCCACCACCATCAGCAGGAGAACCCACCACCATCAGCAGGGGAAACCCACCACCATCATCAGGGGAAACCCACCACCATCAGCAGGGGAATCCCACCACCATCAGCAGAGGAAACCCACCACCATCAGCAGGAGAACCCACCACCATCAGCAGGGGAAACCCACCACCATCAGCAGAGGAAACCCACCACCATCAGCAGGGGAATCCCACCACCATCAGCAGAGGAAACCCACCACCATCAGCAGGAGAACCCACCACCATCAGCAGGGGAAACCCACCACCATCAATTGTGTATAATTGTGTCAGTGTGCACAGAATAATGCCTTCGGAACATTCGGAGCATACATCTTGTAAACATGTGAAAGCGTTGAAGAATTACAGTAAAAGTTCTCTTCATAGGGTTGAATTTATTTGATTGAAAGTAGGGTCCTCCGTGGTCCTCTAGTGATTAGCGTGCTAATGTAGCACAATAAGTAGGGCACTTTTCTTCAGTCTAGCTGCTGTTGTTTAAATGAAATATTCTTCAGTTCTAGCATAAAACTCCAATCAAATAGATAAATAAATAAACCTGATCAAAAGTCTTCCTGGCCTTCCTATTTTGTTTATTTATGTATATTTTAACGCTGCTATGGTTATGGAGGTATGTGTAGAAGGAGGAACAACTCAGGCTCTTCTCAGTGTTCAGCCGTTGTGAATTCAAGTCCAGCTCATGCAGGCTTCCTCTCTGGCCGTATGTGGGAAGGTCTGGCAGCAACCTGCGGATGGTCGTGGGTTTCCTCTGTTCTCTACCCAGTTTCCACTCACCATTAAGCTGGCCCTCGTCGTATAAGTGAAATATTCTTGAGTATGGTGTAAAACACCGATCAAATAAATAAATGAACAAATCAAAATGTTCAATGTACGATACCGACACAGCAGGACTGTTTTAAACAGGGGATTAACCTGTCTGCCTTAGGGCACATGACTGCACATGCGTTCTCGAGACCAGCAGCTTTTGACACCTGTTGTGATAGGTCAGCCCCTACTCGGCACCCAGTCATGCGTCCCTTGTTCAGAACAGAGGCCCCCTGTACAAGCGGCAAATAATGAAGACAGGATAACAGAACAGATGTCAGACCACTTTGACTCACTTATTGCAGCAGAAGAAATTGGCAATTTCCTGGGAGTATCATGTTTAAAAACAAATAACATTATAAACGAAAACATGCTCGCATTGAATTGAAACGTGGTGCATTGTTTTACCATGATGATATTCAAGTGACGTTCGAATTTCGTCTTCATTTTCAACAATGTTATGGCCTAAGTTTTTGTCCTTTTTTTTCTTGTTTTAACAGTTGTCCACACTATTCAAGCATATTTATCACATTGAATTACTGCCTGGTTACTGATCAACATGTCGCCAACTTACATGTATGCCTGCCTGGTATTTCTTTTTCCGCCTGGCACGGCACATGTATGCTTTTGAAATTGGCCCTTTGGTACTAGCCAGTAATGTGTGCTTCACGTATGCCCTGTACATTCCCCAATATTTTATCCCTGATGGGTTCTAGTATTCTTAAAAACAGTAGGAAGCTGTGTGCATATAGAGCATGTATATCTGATAAGTGTGGATGGCATTACTGTCCAATGGCAGATGGATTTGGCCACATTTCATTTCGATGCATCAGCCGATGATACACTGCAATTAATACTGCCTTGCAAAAGTCTCGATAACCAGTGGTTTGAGGTTATTTGGACAAATGATCAGCAGGGCACTAACCAGGAAGCCAATCAACGTTCAGCAGGGCACTAACCAGGAAGCCAATCAATGTTCAGCAGGGCACTAACCAGGAAGCCAGTGAACGTTCAGCAGGGCACTAACCAGGAAGCCAATCAACGTTCAGCAGGGCACTAACCAGGAAGCCATTGAACGTTCAGCAGGGCACTAACCAGGAAGCCAATCAACGTTCAGCAGGGCACTAACCAGGAAGCCAATCAACGTTCAGCAGGGCACTAACCAGGAAGCCAATCAACGTTCAAGAAGCCAATCAACGTTCAGCAGGGCAGTAACCAGGAAACCAATGAACATTCAGCAGGGCACTAACCAGGAAGCCAATGAATGTTCAGCAGAGCACTAACCAGGAAGCTAAAGAACATTCTGCAGGGCACTAACCAGAAAGCTAATGAACGTTCAGCAGAGGCGTGTATTCCCAGCATGTAAACCTCCTGAGTAATTCTCCTAATCAGTATGGACTGCGCATGCGCGCATATGTCAACCAGCAATGCTTTTGAGAAATATAGGAATTTACTGTTCACAAGAATCAAACTTGTTAAGAAACCGCTTTTGGGGCCATAAATTGCCACATCTTCACATTCAGTTATGTATTTCCCCGATCTTATTTTTATTAATAGTACATCGTTAGTCGTGCAGAAATGTGATTTTATGGATCTCAGACATGAGCAATTTTGGATATTTTTGAAAAAGGGGGCACAGGAGATTTTCATTTCCACAGGGGTAGAAAGGCAAAGTAGATAAGTCTGACCGGTTCACTGGCCTGACTGGGCGAGTTGTTCCTTCTTCCATATATACCTCCATGGTTATGGCACAGTATTAAGTTTAAAGAAAAAATTCAAAATTCTTCCAGAAGTCTTCCTTGGTTCTGGAAATTGATTTAACCATGGGCCCAGTTCCACAAAGATGTTGTAGATGTATGATAGTGAGGATGGTGTTGCCTCTGACAATGAGGAGTGTGTTGTGCGTGATGATGATAGTGAGGATGGTGTTTCCTCTGACATTGATGGGTGTGTTGTTCTGGATGACGATTGTGAGGATGGTGTTGTCCCTGACAATGAGTGTGTTGTCCTTGATGATGATAGTTAGGATGGTGTTTTCCCTGACAATGAGGAGTGTGTTGTTCTGGATGACGATTGTGAGGATGGTGTTGTCCCTGACAATGAGTGTGTTGTCCTTGATGATGATAGTTAGGATGGTGTTTTCCCTGACAATGAGTAGTGTGTTTCTCTTGATGACAATAGTGAGGATGGTGTTGTCCCTGACAATGAGGAGTGTGTTGTTCTTTATGACGATAGTGAGGATGTGTTGCCTCTGACAATGAGTGTGTTGTTCTTGATGATAGTGAGGATGGTGTTGTCCCTGACAATGAGGAGTGTGTTGTTCTTGATGATAATAGTGAGGATGGTGTTGTCCCTGACAGTGAGTAGTGTGTTGTTCTTGATGACGATAGTGACAATGGTGTTGTCCCTGGCAGTGAGGAGTGTGGTGTTCTTGATGATGATAGTGAGGATGGTGTTGTCCCTGACAGTGAGGAGTGTGTTGTTCGTGATGATGATAGTTAGAACTGTGTTGCCACTGACAATGAGGAGTGTGTTGTTCTTGATGAGGACAGTGAGGATGTGTTGTCTCTGACAATGAGTGTGTTGTTCTTGATGATTATAGTGAGCATGGTGTTGCCTCTGACAATGAGGAGTGTGTTGTTCTTGATGATCATAGTTATGATGGTGTTGCCCCTGACAATGAGGTGTGTGTTGTTCTTGATGATGATAGTTAGGATGGTGTTGTCCTTGACAACTTTTTGTGATGATGATAGTTAGAATGGTGTTGCCCCTGACAATAAGGAGTGTATTGTTCTTGATGAGGATGGTGTTGCCCCTGACAATGAGTGTGTTGTTCTTGATGACGATAGTGATGATGGTGTTGCCCCTGACAATGAGGAGTGTGTTGTTCTTGATGATGATAGTGAGGATGGTGTTGCCCCTGACAATGAGGAGTGTGTTGTTCTTGATGATCATAGTTATGATGGTGTTGTCCCTGACAATGAGGAGTGTGTTGTTCTTGATGATGATAGTGAGGATGGTGTTGCCCCTGACAATGAGGAGGGTGTTGTTCTTGATGATCATAGTTATGATGGTGTTGTCCCTGACAATGAGGAGTGTGTTGTTCTTGATGATGATAGTGAGGATGGTGTTGTCCCTGACAATGAGGAGTGTGTTGTTCGTGATGATGATAGAATGGTGTTGCCACTGACAATGAGTAGTGTGTTGTTCTTGATGAGGACAGTGAGGATGTGTTGCCTCTGACAATGAGTGTGTTGTTCTTGATGACGATAGTGATGATGGTGTTGCCCCTGACAATGAGGAGTGCGTTGTTCTTGGTGACGATTGTGAGGATGGTGTTGTCCCTGACAATGAGGAGTGTGTTGTTCTTGATGATGATAGTGAGGATGGTGTTGCCCCTGACAATGAGTGTGTTGTTCTTCGCGTGGCATTCCTGAAGCAACTCACAGCATATTCCTTCTGGGCAGAGAATCTATGAAGTCCTACGCGAAGCCATCACAGCGCCTATCTATGCGTCAAAATGTCAGTTTGTCAGAGCATCCCCATACTAACGTAAGGTTAAGCTCACGGCCATAACTGATGAACAGTCCAAGAAAAGAGTCGGTTCCCAGGTTACCAAGGCAAAGAAAGTTAAATACCCCAGGAAGGATCAGAAACGTAACATTTCATGGCAACGTGATGTTTCAGGGCAACGTAAAGAATTGGAATCCC
This sequence comes from Liolophura sinensis, assembly GCF_032854445.1. Taxonomy (NCBI): domain Eukaryota; kingdom Metazoa; phylum Mollusca; class Polyplacophora; order Chitonida; family Chitonidae; genus Liolophura; species Liolophura sinensis. Next base: position 24,324,916 of record NC_088298.1, read on the forward strand.
CAAGAGTTTCAAGCTTCTGAGATGTTACAGTATAGGGGCTTAGGGGCTTGTTGGTTGTCTGGAAAACTTGTCCAAGGAGAGCTTTTTGATAATAGCACATCATATACCTCTGTAAATTAACTATTCTTCTGGCTTCCTCTCCAGCCGTACGTGGGAAGGTCTTCCAGCAACTTGCTGATGGCTCTGCCCGGTTTCCTCCCACGATAATGCTGGCCGCCGTCGTATAAGTGAAATATTTTTGAGTATGGCGTAAAACACCAATCAAATAAACAAATAAACTATTCTTCTGTCGAATGGATTCCAAAATAGTCAGCATTGCGGTTGTACTTGGATTCTAGCCAAGACATTTATATGGCCCAAGAAACAAACATCAGATTTTTTTAATTATTGTAATACTTTTGGACCCCTTTAATAGCCAAAATCAAACTGATCCCACCGACAGTGGAAACCAGCTTGTTACTATTTTTACAGTGAACGAATAAATTTTCATACACTGTTAGTTACCTCCCCTTTTCCATAAATGTACCAGAGTACTTTCCTTTGTTGCTGTGTTTTGTTGTTTTTTTTATTGTTTGTTAATTTTGTTTTTCTTTTTTATTTGCTGTTTTTTGATTGTGTGTGACAGAGGCTCGTTATACTTGTTTCTGAAGTTTTTCTTGTTGACATTTTCAAAGCTCATCTTGCTCCATAAGAATGTGTTCAATTGATCCAGCTTATACTTAAGCTCATAGTTTTACTGAAGATTTCAGAAAGTCAAATTCACATTTTCTTTGATTCACCTTATCCAGGCCATTCTTTACAGCAATACCAAAAGGGCTGAAATACTGTCGACTCAGACTTTAACATTATTCGTGAATCCCTCCATGATCCGTTTAAAAAAAATAACGCTATAAATGTATAACATAGTGTACATTGCATGCCCTCCTTCGTCGTCATATGACTGAACAATTGTTACCTACGACGTTAAACCGCATCACTCACTCACTCGCACTTACTAGTGTTCCTATGGGTTAGTACATGTAATTTCATTATTATAATTTGTAATAATTTTTTAAAAAGATCGTATACTAGGCTTCAAGACCGAATCGGGTCAAGCCTAGGATTTTGAAAAGCGGTAGTCTCCCAGAATCACGTTGCCGTGATATAGAAGCAAGCCGAGTCCACATTTTAGAAATCTCGCAAGTTCACGCAGGTTGGGTAGGCGCTCTCCCGAACTAACGTGGACAAAAGGCGGAATTTTTCGGTAACGATAACGGCTATGCGAGATATATATTAGGTCTAGCAAATACTGTAAAATATCGCCTTTTAGCTGCGTTAGTTTGCGACAACCCTCACCCAGTCTCGTTCATATCTGCGTGAACTCGATGGACTGCTGAAACGCCGGAGCAAAGCTGTGACACTTTTTCAAGGTTTAACGCCTGTTTGAAGCTATTTTCGGTATGTCTTAACACGACGATATTACGTAGTCACAAAACCCATAAACAGTGTTCCACATCTCATTGGAAAAAGACCGTCCGATTCCACATCCATTCGTTCTAAGCTCCCATTCCTTCTAAGCTCCCATTCCTTCTAAGCTTCCATTCGTACTAAGCTGCCATTCGTTCTGAGCTTCAAGTCCGACATTCATATACAAATCGTGAATCGTTTGACATGTATTAAGATTTTCGTTCAATGTATAGAAAGGATCAAGATATGCTCAATTCGTTGCATTTAAAAGGCCTTCATCCCTACTATCAGCGTTTTCGTTAGATGGAAGGACACTTCAAAGCAAGATTGCCATTGACAAACTTTGCTGGTGCTCAAAGTTGGTGAGAATTGATAATAATAAACCTTATTTTGATGTTAAAAGAAGTTGCTTTTTTTATTATCTTGCCTATTTGGGGTGGCTATATTCTGAGGTGTTTTGACGAATTTAGGCTCCTGATGAGCGAATTATCAAATGTTATCTAAAGAAAGGATGGCCGTGGGTTCCGACTGGGTTTTGTCTGATTTCTTCCCATCATAAAGCTGGTCTCTGTCCTTAAGTGAAATATTTTTGAGTACGGCGTAAAACACTGATCAAAAAAGTTGATATGATGGTATACAAGAGAATGACCAGGGAATTTTATTAAATAGTATATATAAGATAGAAGTCTCAACGGAAGAACCTTAATTCCTGTTTTCTTGCTCTAAGCTTTCAGTCCTGCGCGCCAAGCGAGGTAGCGACTATAGTACCATTTTTAAAGTCTTTGGGATGACTTAACCTGTGATTGATCTCAGGCTTCCCAATTTCGGGGTGGACAATCTAACCATTGGCCAACGAAGCGGTTCTCCATGCACAGTCGTCCACACAACTCGACAAAAGTGCAGTTAAACTCGGATAGACTACATCTCAATCAAGTCAGTCCAACATATATGCAGAGGTCGTATATGATTGGTCATTTCTTTCATGGAATGGGGCCTCAGTGGCCGAGGGGGGGGGGGGGGTTAGCCCGCCACGCGGCCGAATGACTCATGGGCCTCTCGCCAATGCGGTGGCCGTGAGTTCTAGTCCTCTCTGGTCGTACGTGGGAACGTTTGCCGGCAACCCATGGATAGTAGTGGGTTCATGTCCGGTTTCCACCCAGCACAAAGTAGGCTGTCTTCGCCTTAGTGAAATATTCTTGATTATTGCGTAAAACACGAATCAAATAAATAAATAAAACCTTTCATGGTGGTATGACTTCATACATGTCTTACGTTATAACGGTGGCTTGCTGATCACTGTTGTGATTAACTAACGCCATACTCAAGCCATGGCGTGGACTGCCCGGAGTAAACCATTGACTTTGGGCTTGTTACTGACGAACTTTCCCATATGTTACGCTAGGGGTTTTATCAGGTGCAGGACTGCAGTTGTTTTCTCCTGGTATTGCTCGGTTTTTGTCCACTCAAAACATGAACTCTGCCTCCATGTATATTCTTGGAAATTCTCATTCAAGGAAATATACGCTTGGAGAAATACGGAAGAAATACGAAATTTTTGAAAAACAAGGTAACAATTTAAAATGCAAAGCATGACATTTATTGAAAAGCTTTCTGTAAGACTATTCTTTACCTCAGGCAAGAAAAAGTTGTTCCTCTCGGGCCCCCTCTTGCATTGTTAGTTATGCTTTTGAATTTGATAATGATTCTGCTTTAAATTCGACAAGCCCATGATGCTACGCCTACTAGGTTTACATATCACAAAATAATGCCATTGACTTAAACCAGAGTAATTGTCTCTAACTGATATGTGTATATCATGGAAATATATTGGCGAACATGGTACACATCTCGTCACCTAGATAAGATGCCTAGTATATATTATGCAAGCGTTCTATGGGGCCGTCTTCATCTCGACTCTGTGTAAGGTGTTCTTCGCAAGAGACCTGTTGATCAGGGCCCATTTTAGACAGGCCACATGCACCTCATTCCCCCGCAACTGTTTCGGCAGCATTTCGAATCTCCACGACAATCGCTGTCCACACGACAGTTGCTGAACCTGTGAAAACCGCAGTTATTTGGAGCAACCTTTGTGCGTACGCTATGAAAGTTTCTTCCTCGAGCACGGTTGAAGCTATGACTTCCGGTGGCGTGTCGGACAGAACGCGCCGCTGGGATAGCTGGGCAAGTTCCAGCTTTGGTTGTTGGCGCCATTGTCGCAATGGGGTTGACGCACTTCTTGGCACAGCCAACGGAACAGCATTTCATGCCGTCCACCTCACAGTCATTGTCCATGTTGCATTCGACAACGCAGTTCGTGTCGATGTCCGGTGAGAAAGACGGACAAATTCCAGGGCGAGCGTTGACAAAAGCCTGGCTGATGACTGGATTTTCACATTCCTGACAATTGCCCACTGGACAGCATAGCTGAGAGTCCCCACAGTTGTTGTCCATTTCGCACGCCGTGCCGCACGCCATGCCCGGGTCAAAATCAACATTCGGGCACACTGCGCGCGATCGCAGCACGTCTCTCTCGCTCCCCCCATTGTGTCGCACCTGCATTCTCGTGCCCATCAATGCGGATGGAAGTGACATGACGGTGATGGGATCCATGCAGCCAAAACCTCTCCCGTGTGCGCAACATTTCATTGCGCCCGAGCACTCGGAGTCAACAGAACACGCGACGGCTTCAGCGACAGTGAAGTTGGTGGCCATGGTAGGGCAAACGCCGTCCTTTGCCGCAGAGGCTGCGCCAGCAGAGGCTGCGCCAGCAGACGCCGAAGCGTTGGCGCTGACAGTGGCGTTGGCTGCAGTAGCTGTTCTGGCTCTCATTTCTTTTTCGTTCGACAGGCCCACTATCGATACTGGATTCACACAAACTTTTCCACAAGGAAAATAGCAGCACCTCTGATTACCTTCGCAGTCGTTGTTGGCTGTACAGGATTTCATGCCACCGCAGCCGTTCGAAAAGGCACCGCGTGGCGATGCTGGACAGAAGAGAGACGTGCTAGATGTTGAGAATCGACTTCGCCCCTGCGCACGCTGACGAGACCTCACTCTTGCCATGGATGTCGCTCTCGCCATGGATGTGATGGTCACGCATCGAAAACTGCAGCCTTGGAGACAACATTTTTGGTTAAGGGCACAAGAGGAATCGTCGATGCAGGAAGTGACACTTTCAAGGGCACATCCCGCCGAAATGTCGACGGCTGACATGGGGCATACACCAGGGTTATCGACAGAGGAGTTGACCGTTTGTGCTCCACTTCCGCTCCTTTCTGGTGCAGTACTTGCGCTTCCATTTGGTGCAGCGCTGCCGCTCTGTTTTGGTGCAGCACTTCCGCCCTGTTTTGGTGCAGCACTTCCGCCCTCTGTGAGTGAAAAAAATTATTATAATTATTATTTTACATGGTTATTTTCAATCTAAAGACATATTCCTCTATATTATGTTATCAATTATGGCGGCAATCTAGATCGCGACCTTAACAACCCCACGAGCACGATGTTCGTGGTGAGAGCTTGGGTGGGTGGGGGGGGGGGGCAGAGAACGCGGTGGGCGCATCCACAGTTCAATTAAAACAGAGCTTGCACCCAGGAGGTTGGGGGGAGGGGACACAAACGGTGGCGTAAGTCACATGAACTTAATGGACATTATCAGCCACCATAAGCTAAGTTCACGAGTAACTATTTGACCACACATGCTTAGCTGTTATGAAGGTATATTCTCTGGCTTTGCGTGTGTATATGTCAAAAATGAGAAGAAATTAGATTTCAACAAATGATACCGTCTACTGCAGTCAATCTATTCTCTAGGATGCAGCTAAGAAAGTACGCCATAGGTAAATAGTTGGCCGCTGGCTGTGGGGAATCCTCGATAAAGAAATAAAGAATTGAATTAAATTAAATTACGCAATTATGTGCTGCACCATGTATATATATGCTGCACACTAACTCAGCAAATATTCTGTCTCCTCTTCAGAGAGAAAACAGTACATGCCGCCAAAGTACTGTCGCAACTGAAGTATCATACCGAAGACACCAGACATGACACTCTGCCCAGTCACATTATACTAACACCGGGCCAACCAGTCATGTTTCCTTGTTCTAACCTCTCAGTGCTGAGCGCCAAGCCGAAATCATGTATATATGTGTTACATTTAGCTGTATGTGTGTGAGCTTAGATTTATCGGCATGTATTTCTATGCGCGTGTAAGCCCATGTATGTCTGTATACTTTCAGAATAGATATATAGCATAACACTTAATATATATTTATAATCAGTAATAGAACTTTTTTTTTGTTTTAGATGCAAGTTCACAGTGATGATTATTTTGATATGGCTTGTGTACAATTACCTCCCTGCACATCTATATATGCAAATTTACGTTGTTTTGGACAATGTTCATGTAGCCATTTATGTATAAGGCATCGGTCACGTGATATATTTATTTTCTCTCCAGCCAAATGGAAAACTCAGTACTGCATGATATGCATACAAGCACTGCACACTCGCTCAGTGATTACTTTGTCTCCTTATGAAACAGAAACAATATAAGATTCGCTTAACGTTTCTGTGTCAAATAAAGTTTATTTAAAAAAAAAGATATAGTTGATATCTTCAAGGTCTAAATAGCCTGGACCTATTTATTGCGTATGCATAGCTTATTGTAGGAAGCGGGGTGGGGGGGGCAAAGTTTGGTATGGTGGTCTCCTCTGGGTTCTGCCAGGTTTTTTCACCCGTAAAATTGATCGCCGTGGTATCAATGGGGGTGAAATCTTCTCGAGATGAAGTATTAATTTACTTTATTTCACAGGTGTTTTACTATTTCATTTATACGACGACAAGCATTATTCATGGTTGGGACAGCAACGGGAAATCCACGACTCTCGGGAACTTTCTTTGTGATGACATTCTATAATTCTCTTAGAAGCCTAAATTCGTCTAAATATCTCAGAATATAGCCACTCCAAACTCGCAAGATAATAAATAAGAAATAAAACAACCTTTTTCTTATCAAAATAAGGTTTATCAGTGTCCATTTGATTATCACCAACTTTGAACACCAGCAAAGTATGTGAATCGCAATGTTGCTGTGATGTTGTCCTTCCATCTAACGAAGACCCTCATGGTTACCCGAAGGCCCTAATGGTTACCCGAAGGCCCCTAATGGTTACATAAAATACCCTAATGGTTACGCAAATGACTTTAAATGTAATGAAATTAGGATATCGACCCTTTTCATGTATTGGGACGAACAGCTTTGAAAACATAATACATATGCAAACTGTGACTGAAATGATATGTCAGATGTGATATCAGGATTAAATCCACCCCAACCCCCCCCCCCCCCCCCACACACACACACACACCCCACACACACACCCCAACCCCTCCAGACTCTGCACGATTAATGGCCATAATAATGCTGGCAACCATCTTATATGTAAAATGCCAATCAAATAGATAAATGATAAATTAATAAATGTCTGTCTCATAACCCCCCCCCCCCCCCCCCCCACCACCACCACCACCACCCCTTCGTTTTCCTTAACCTTCATCCCAACACCCTACAGACATTTCCGGTCAGTGGGAAAAGAGACACCAGCTTCTCACCCCGAGTGCAAAGTGGAAATCTACATGAGGCTTGGTCACGGCCACAAGCTCCATCCTCCATGGCACAGGTCGCTTCGCCCGGACACGTGACATCCTGAATGGCAAAGAGACATTTACGTTAACAAACGAAGGCTTAATTCCCCTGTGAAAAGGTGAACGGATCACATGACCAGATGGCCGTTGACCGAACGACAGTTAGCCACGCCCACTCGTCAGTTAGCCTAGACCTGGGTGAATGTGTTCGCTGTTTATGTTTGGACTGGCGCTTGCATAAAGTCATGGCTTGCTGTCATTCACCCTTTGCAAGATACTTAGAAGTCTTGGAAAACGATCTTAACCTCAACGATCTGTCCAGTTACTCTTTTACAATGCTTAGGGCCCTCGAACAGATTGCTAAAATCCCGAACTGTCGATCAACCCAAAGATAATCATCCACCCATACTTGTTTAAGTTCAACTCCACTCATATGAACTTTATAAAAACGGATAGCTGTGAATCCAGCATCCTAACAGGCAGAAGTCAACGGCCAGTTTGGAAACTTTAAAGCACCGGAGAGTGTAAACCCAAGTTTGGTGAATCCATGCGAGAATGCTATTGGAGAAACAACCGACCATACACCCGCAATATGCGGACACTGGGCTGACCAATGCATCGCCTCTCCTCATTTCATGACCCATTACACTTTCGCGAATGATTTTGGTTGAAAGAAAATGACAACAGATAAAATATCCTTTGCCAAAATCGTGTACACTGAGAAAACAAAGGGCCATCATGTTATAATTTCAACCAATCAGGCGCGAGATATTTCAATTGCCCCACAACGCACGTGTTTCTGCTGACGTCACGCGAATGCACTTTTCCACTTTTGGGTCCGTCTTTACACTTTCGTAAATGATGTTATTAGAAAGAAAATGACAACAGATAAAATAACCCTTGCCAAAATAGCGCACACTGGGAAAACAAAGGGCCGCCATGTTATAATTTTAATCCATCAGGCGCGAGATATTTCTATAAGCCGATAACGCACGTGTTTCCGCAGACGTCACGCGAATGCACTTTTGTCGTTTAGCCATATGAACAGTGGGGTATGAGTGACACGACATCGTATTTCCGTTTTCTCCAACATTTGGCACTTCCCATGGGCACGGAAGAATTATAAAAACTGGCTGACAAAGTTGCCAAGTACGTCAGAACAAATTGACTGTGACCGTTTAGGTCTGTTTCCATTCCTCTTCGTAAATCACTCAGGTTATATTATTTGTTGCATTTTAAAGAAGGGCAAATGAGAGTGTTTGCCGGTTTTTATGACAGTTCACACTTGTATCTGTTCGCTGTTAGTGTTAAATTCTGCTGGGGCTTCCATGAAATGATTTTTTGTCCATACCAAATAAATTGAGATTACACTGATTTATGTATTTGATTGATATTTAACGCCATACACTCAAGAAATTAGTCTGTTAATTTTAACACAAAGTATGTTGTCTGGGTGATGCTAGAACGTATGCTGCTATTGCAGCCGATTGTTCTGTTCAATACAACACATGTATTCTATTAATACGTTTATAAATGTTAAACATTATGACATGTATGTTTATATATCGCCAATATCGCTCCAAAAGTCTAAAAAGATTTTAAGGAAAGCAAATGTGGTATGAAGATTTTTTTTAGCTAAAACCCGATGGATTCACCTCTTCCATGAAAACTGTTATGCTAGTCTCACTTCCAGTATGCGCGCGAGCTCATCGAGGCAGAACACGAAGAACCCCATCAAGCCCCTATAAACGTTGTTCCATACCTGACATGTCAAAGTGTTGATGGGCCGAGAGTCATTAGCAGACCTAGTGGGAAAAAATGTCTGAGCTAAAGGCCGTTTCCCTGAACGTGGTGGAGACTGCGAATTTGACACACTGTGGAATGGCCGGAATCTGTGCGCTCCTCGCGAAAATGTGCTGGTAACATCATGTAGAAATGTCTACAAAAGAATTAAACATGGCCGTGAAATCAATCATAGGCAAGCTTTTAAATAAGTGAACCATGGCGGAGTGTCTGAGTACATGTGGACAGGACACCACAGAATGACAACCGGGACTGAAACTCATGGACGTCAGGGCTTTATGACAAGAATGTTCGTAAACAGCGATTTTTGTCACCCCTTGCTAAGACAGATCTTATACCGTGACGTCAATAGCGCCACAACAAGTTACAATTCAAGCACAGCGATGACAATTGTACTGTCTTCCTCCTATATAGGCTTGTTGACTGCTTCGGTGGCCAAATGGTTAGAGCGTCCGTCTCCTGGCCGTAGACCCGCAATCAAGCCCGTGTCAGATCGTACCAAAGACTTTAAAAATGATATCTGCTTGATGCTCAGCACTGGTTGGCCCGTTATCAGTATAATCTGACTAGATGGGGTGTCATGTCTGGTGTCTTTGGCATGATACTTCAGTGGCAGCAGCACTATGGCTGCATTGACTCGTCCTGCCACAAGACACAGTATATGAACTCACATCTAATGAATCGTCGTCATCATATGAGTAACTACAACATACACAAATATACATATATAGTCTTCTTGCTTGGAAAAATATAAATGTTCTTTTCGGATATTGGTTTTTGTCATTTTTCCTGAAAACTTCATATGGTATATGTTCCAAATATGTAGCCAGCCGATATTCTCTTTCAGGGTTTTGAGGTTTGTTCTTTTAGGTGACTTAGCGACCGTATTGAATTTGGAGCAAAACCTTTAAACATCTTAATATAATATTCTTCTTTTCAGAGAGTGATTTTTCTCGTTTTCTAGACAGCTGCAAATGGCAGGTCTTTGACATTTCGCAACAAACTGTTCGCTGATATTATCTGTTACAGTTTTCAAGTTTTTCCTTTTGGTCCACTTAGTTTAACCGTCATATTTGATTTCGAACAAAAGTTTTACACATCTTCTTTTCAATATCCAATAGACGGAACCTTCTAAAATTTGATATTTATATTGGGCATTAGTATTTACATATACAATTTAAAAAAAAGACCGTTTCAATCCGTTAAAAAAATTGCCATTGATCAAATATATGACATTTTAAAAAGGTTTGAATTTTGGTATAGCTTTGAGGTATTCTTCTGTATTTTGGAGCGGTGATCTGCGTTGGCTTTTTGTCTATGTTTGTAACTTTTTGAGAACTGTAATTTTAATTATTTCATTTTGGTGCATTGCATGTAAATAGAAAACTATATAATAGCTAGAAATCTGAAACTTTCATTATACTGAATAGCCCAAGATGATCAATTTCCTTCTATTTTAAACGGATTGATAATTTTCTTCCTATAAATCTTTAAATGATCCTATTTCAGAAATGGAAATTTAAGCCTATTCATTTAATCCATAGACATGGAAGGTAACTGGGCAAATATATACCCTTTTCCAGCCTAGTTAACTGTCCATGATTTCCCAAAGCAGGATGAGTAGATAAATCTACCAACATCGCCGTGTTGCTAAACAACTGTTACATTGTCATGTCAGAAAGTGCTCAGCACTGAAGCCCTAAGCTGAAAACCAATTGTGGAGATTGCTTGAAAGCCGTGAAACTGTAAGCAATTCTGTTTGTAGTTGTTTTTGTTTAATGACCTTGAGTTGAAATGTCAGACGACAATCCTGTGTTATTTATTATCATGTTGCCGGTCTCTTATTCACCTGTTGTAAAAAAAAAAAGAGAGCAAAAAAAAAAAAAACAAACAAAAAAACAAAAACAAACGACTCTTCACGTGACTTGTTTCACGTGATTCTGTTTCAGGTATAATGAATAATGATCCTGTCTTACCAATGAAAGTTTATTTTACGAATGAAAGTTTAAGTACTGGTCTATATTCAATCACGGGTGCTGAGCACGTTCTACCAGTACTGACAATTTATTTGGCCTGGTCGCATCTTAAAAACGTATTTACATCTTCAGAGTGACTTCGGCGTCGTTTTAATAAGTATTTGATTAATTCATTAAGAGGTTAAACCTATGCAAATCTCAATTTCCGTCTACATGATTTATTAATAGTTTTATGCAGGAAATAATTAGAAATGAGAACGCAATGTTTTTCGATGCCCTGGAGCTTTGAACAGTTTAATAACAGAGAGGAAATATTTACTAAAAAGAGTTATGTCCCTTCCGCTGCCTTGTTTCTTTATGGCCTTTGGCGGAAAGACTCGAATTTCACTCGAATTACATCTGGGCAACCCCACCATCTCCCAATAATTAAACTGTGTGGAGAGGAGGGTATTAGGCCTATCTTTAACCCCCTATCCCAAGTGCCTCTAGCGTAAGAGACAAAAATAAACTTATGCGGAATGTTTTTTTTTTAATTTTGATCTATTTTATGCATTGTAAAATAATACTTCATTTCACTTTGCGCAAATCCTTAACACTGCATCACTGGGCTCTCACATTTCTTTCTATGCACTGTTGTCTAACATACACATGTATGTCTCTGGCCAGTTTGCTCAGTCATTTCCAGTTCGCTTTTTTGCATATAGTTTATAAGAAACAATTTATTGACCCAGAAAGTGGAATGAAAAGAGAAACTGAATTTAACTGAGGATGCGTGCTAGGTAAACGATAACTGAACAATTTTTCTGATTTGTTTTCTATAGCTTTAATTTTCTTTAGCGTTTCCTTGTTAATCACACTCTCATGTGTCCATTTCGATTTAAAGACAAAACCTGCATGTAGTCCTATCAAAGAAATGATGAAACAAGGAAATAGATATTTATTTTTGACTGCAACGCTTATCAGATCAGATAACAGGCAGGCCTTGCACATTTTCTGTCGCATTTCTATATTTTTCAGTTTAAGGATGTTTCTTTTAAATCAGCCATGATGAGCTGCATTGCCGGGTGCATGAAGAAAAGGGGTATTAAAAAAGAAATAAAGGAGCACTTACCACAAGGAACACAAACGTAACTGTCTCTCTGACCCGCATTTTGCTGCGCGAGAAAAAACGTGTGATCGGGCAAAAATTCTCCGATTGTAATTCTCGGTTTTGAAGACGTGCACCTCACACGGGACAATGGGACCCTTGCGCAGGTGCGCGGTTCTTTAATAACAAATAGTTCGACTGAGAATTTAAAAAATAATCAGGACAGGGTGATAAAAAAATGACAGTCAGCTGTATAAATGATGTCATATTCAGCCCTACCTTCTTAAACCGTCTCGCTTTACTGCACAGGAAAAACAGTATATGCATCATGTGCTCATTTGACATCCTTACTGAGCAGTAAGTTTGTGGGCCTACGGAAGCCTGTTTGAACTAAATAGACAGCTTTATCCGTCTTGTAGACAGATTGTCTGTCATGTAGACATTTATCTTTTATGTTGGTTGATTTACCCTACATGTAGAAAGATTCATCTGTGATGTAGACAGATTTATCCGTCCTGTTGACAGATTTATCCGTCCTATTGTCAGATTTATCTGTCATGTAGACAGATTTATCCGTCATGTTGACAGATTTAGCTGTCCTGTTTACAGATTTATCCGTCCTGTTGACAGAGTTATCCGTCATATTGAAAGATTTATCCGTCCTATTGACAGATTTATCCGTCATGTAGACAGATTTATCCGTCATGTTGAAAGATTTATCCGTCCTATTGACAGATTTATCCGTGCTGTTTACAGATTTACCCGTCCTGTTGACAGAGTTATCCGTCATATTGAAAGATTTATCCGTCCTATTGACAGATTTATCCGTCATGTAGACAGATTTATCCGTGATGTTGACAGATTTATCCGTCCTGTTGACAGATTTATCCGCCCTGTTTACAGATTTATCCGTCATGTTGAAAGATTTATCCGTCCTGTAGACAGATTTATCCGTCATGTTGAAAGATTTATCCATCATGTAGACAGATTTATCCTTCCATATGACTTGAAAAGAAGGCCATCACGGCCCGACGACTCGAGTGTTCTCATGACGTTGCATACCGGCAGCTCTAGACTCTTTTTTGCATGTGTAATAACGTTCTTTATTACTGATTTATGTCTGATTCTCCCAGAACTAGCGGTTCCTTATCGGCGGTTGTACCGGTTGTACACAGCCACTGTCGATGATTTATCCGTCCGCACTGGTGAAGTTGAAACGTGTTCAAATTTCCTCTTCACCGCCAGTATACATTGTCTTGACAACACTAGAATCGCCGGCCCCACAGCACTGACTCAAACCTGGTTCTTATACACTTTGCGGATGGCCGCCGGTTGCCGGCGGTTGAGTCCTTCGAGATGGGTGACTCGAGTGTTCTCATGACGTTGCCTATCGAGACCGCGAAAGCTGAGATCGGGAAAGCCGGTGGGGATTGCCGTCGGGGACTGCCGGCGGAGTACCGCCGGTCCCATGGGAACATGGCTTTAGTGATGTCCTGACTAGAGCTGAACTTGCTGTTTTATTTATCTTCCCATTACAGCCTAATTCTCACAGAACCGGCGGTCTTCCACTGGCGATCTCCAGCAAGCTGTATGGGAACACAGTCAGCGGTGAGGATGCATGGCCGGCCTTCCACCGTCGATCGACATCGAGAAATTTGAAATGTGTTCAGTTTTACCAGTTAGCGCCACGAGAACACTCGAACCGCTGGTCCCGGCAGACTCAACCGCCGACATACTGTGGTCATCCGCCGAGAACCAGGCTTAAATTCGTCTAACAAACGTCATAAAATGTTACTTTTGGTTCTAAAACTTTCACCTTTGCAGTCGGATATCACCCCGTAGAACTAAGATCGGTAGAATTGATAAGAATAAATCAAAATATGTAAAGCGAAATTTTATGTCATTTATGGAAGGAACAAAAGACTGGGAAAATGCTCTCATCCTAAATACATTTCTTCTTTCACTGATGTTTCATGCCGGACTCCTAAATATTTTCTAACAGTGTATGATCGAGGAGTATTTCATTTGAGGGTTTTTCCCAGTGATTTTCAGTATAGGCTCCCTGAGAAAAACTTGACCGATCAACAGTGAGACAGACAGACAGGTTGGCAGACAGACAGACAGAAAGATAGGCAGACAGATAGGCAGACAGACAGGCAGACAGACAGACAGACAGATAGGCAGACAGGCAGGCAGAGAGAAAAAAATTTACCAAGGTCGCAGTTAAAAATAATGTGGCGCAAGTAGGCTGGGGTATAATCAGTCTTAACTCGGATAAGCCCTTACCATAAAAGGCTTGAGCGACAAAGAGAAGAAAGCAAAAAAAAGTCATAACTCAAACATGACAAAGTGTGGTTATATCTGACCTATGTAATCATAATTATATTAACCTTTAATTAGCGAAGTTTTGTCAACTCGTGACATATCAGTAACTTATGAGTCACGCGATTCGTGACCTACGCCAAATGCTGGAGCCAATCACAAGTCACCTTCTGACCAATTGAAAACTATATTACTTCATAGGTATCACGAGGCTATATTTTTTTTTATAAATCTCGGAAACGAGTGAGGTCACGAGAGACCTTGCTTGACTCCATGCAGATCAAGTGACGTATAAAGTATATTAATGTTAATGATAATGCTGTAATTGGAAGAATGTCTACATTTATGCGCAAAACTGTGATGTTTACTTATCATTGTAGCCGGTATAACGACCACGATTTGGATTTTTAGAAAAAAACTGGGTCGTTTATGACCCATAATCCAGACCGCCGTCATTTTATTACACACCCGCCTCATACACCCACAGCAGGATTTGAACTCGTGACCTCACCGGTCAATGTCGAGCAGCGCCTTCGATACTCAGTCGCTCAGCGACAGGTATATATATATAGAGCATCCTATAAAAACAGACCTAAGCCTGTTAGATTTATTCTGATTCGATTCCAAGCGCACTCGGGATACTTTAATTCCTTAATTAGCTCTATATGGACACGGGAGACGGTCGTGGTCCAGTGGTTCAAGGTGCCTGCCTTTCCTAATTAATTTATTTATTTATTTCATTGGCAGACCCTCTCACGTCCGATCAGAACAGAAAGCCAGCATGAGCTGGACGAGAACTCAAAGCGATGGCATTGGTGAGAGGATACTGGGTGAAGGATCATTGTGCTGCGCTAGCACGCTAACTCCTAAGCCACAGAGGTCCCATGCTTGCCTTTCAATTGCTAGGATAGTCAATCGATATGGAAAACATACCGCAAATGTACAGACTACTGATCCTATCAACGTGGAGTGATTTATGGTGAAGGGTTCATTATATCGCAGACGTGCAGACCCTCGCCTTAATTAGGATAATGTTAATCGGCCGATCACGTGATTAAATTTATTCCTTTATTTTGTTTGACGGGCGTTTTACGTCGTTCTCATTATGGTGGGAGGATAGTCCGCAGTTTGTTTGTCAAAGCTCTCTGTCTTTGGAACAAACCGTCGACGCTCGTGAGGCCGTTTGCACAGAAGCTCAGCTCACACGAGCGTTTAGACACGACATGCACGCGAGCTATTTCACTCAACTTATCTAGAATTTTGCGCCAGTTAAATATGCACTCGTAGTTCTTTTCTGACCGCGACTCAGAAAACTTTAACTGGTTCCGAGTCAGTTCATTCGCGTAGTAAGCACGTATGACCTCTGACCTAATTCATATAGACATGGTTGCAGCAAATCATTATTCATGAGAATGGCAGCGAAAAAGAAAGAACTCGAAAGAAAAAGATGCACAAATTTGTTTCCTGTCGTTATGCACGTATAGTTCAATCTTTAAGATGGTGTCCGTGCCAAGGTGGTTAGCGTTCAACCGCAGGGTAATAACCCAGGAGCCTCATGCTGGCTTCCTCTCCGACTGTACGTCGGACGGTCTTACAGAAACCTGCGGATGGTCGTGACTTTCCCCCGGACTCTGTCCGGTTTCGCCCCTCACCATAATGCTGGCCGCCGTTGCCGAGGTGGTTAACGTGCCAGTGCAGGGTAATAACCCAGGAGCCTCATGCTGGCTTCCCATGCTGGCTTCCTCTCCGGCCGTACGTGGGGAGGTCTGTCAGCAACCTGCGGATGGTCGTGGGTTTTCCCCAGGCTCTGCCCGGTTTCCTCACACGATTATGCTGGCCGCCGTCGTATAAGTGAAATATTCTTGAGTACGGCGTAAAACACCAATCAAATAAATAACAAAATAAATAAATCATGCTGGCTTCCTCTCCGACCGTCTTCCGGTAACCTGCGGATGATCGTGGGTTTCCTCCCACCATAATACTGGCCGCCTTTGTACCAGTCAAATATTCTTGAGTACGGCGTAAAACACCAATCAATCAATCAATCAAATAAGTCCATCTTTAAAGGAGAAGAAAGCTCAAAACAATGACACTATAGGCTAAAAAGAGCACATTTTTTTCTATCTGCTGGTGTCTCCATACACCTAAAGTCTGAAAACGGCAAAACTGGCATAAATCGCTGAGTTCATCGCGTCCTCCATCTTTAACACCCTGTAATTTATGCTGGGGTTGTGTTGCCCCACAGCCAATGAGAGTGTTAAAACTGCCGGCTTGTTCGTGTAAACTCGGAACCTACGTCCAACATTCCGGTTTCCCGATCGTCAAGCGGAAAACGAACTGTACTGTTCGCTACCTTCTGGGAAGAAGAGTTCCACCGGAAATGTACGAACTGCACTTCGGCGGTTTCCGACGGCAATTGTCCTGACACAGAAGACTTCAGGACTAGTTCTTAGGCAAAATAGAGTCGCCCACAGCGGATTTTGACGCTGACTTCATTAATAATTTATCAACTTGAGGTACATATTAGAATTTTTTTACCTGCGAGGAAATGCATACTCTTTTCAGTGCTATTTGTTTGATATTTAAATTTTCTTCCCCTTTAAGGCGCGACGCCACACGACTGGTCTTTCGGACTTGGCTCCCGAAGCTGATTGCTATACAACTTTGGATGTACTACTACTTGGTACAACAAGTTGGTGTCACGTGGTTATTTCGCGTACACACGAACGCGTATGCAACTGTCGAGTTGAGATGTGTCTTAAGTTCTCGTGTATGGTGAGCTCTAAAGTCGTACGGCCATCAGTTAAATTTCCGTGCGTCCAGTTGAGTCAGGTCCTATGATCGCATACAAAAAACACTTGCCTAACACAACAACATGTGTAGTTTTCATTCAACACAGAAATGTGTTACTCAAACACAAACATGTGTAAAGTAAATGTGAAGTAGGCATGTTTGTGTTACAAAATAATACAACTTATCTTTGAACCAAAATGAGGTAATTTATGCAGTGCAAAAATAACTTGTGTATTTTGTACAACATGCATCCAACACATCTTGTGTTCAATTCTTTCAACACATCCCTCCAAGCTGTTGCGTTTAAAACTGCGCGTTTTTGTGAGATTTTTTGTGTACCGGTAAAACCTGGGCGACTTTCCTAATAGCTGCCATGAATCAAGTGAAATGTATATACATTCTAAGACTGACAAACTTTTTCCTAAATTTCACTGAGAAAAACTGCCCTTGAATCAAGTTTTACAAAACGTAAAAGCCCTAAAGACATTTTAAAGAAAAAAGAAACATTTTTTAAATTCTAGATTTTTCTGGAAACACCTTATTTACAATAAAAGTTGTATTATGTGATGTGAACTGAAATTCTAATTAGATTTCTAATTGTTAAGATCTTTTTGCACGTATAAACGTATAGTCTCTTCCTAACAGTGTATCAGTTGTGTGCACTGACATTTTCCCTAGGGCTCTTTTTCTGTACACATTTAAGATAATTAACTTATAATTCTAATATCTTTTCAAAAACTGTTACCTTTAAGAAAATTCGCAATTATGTAGCGTATTTTTTAGGACACTACAAATGGACATTCGGGGAATAAATAAACTTTGTACAGGCAGAGGATAATTTACAGTTGTAATGAAGTTAAAGTTCAAATCTGACAACATGCGATTTTTAAATTTTTTTTGTTTGTTTTTGGCTCTCGGCGTTTTAGCGGGCAAAATGTTTACATTCTTGTATGACAGACATTACACTGACTACTTTTAAATAGGGCTCGAGGAAGTCACAATTTTGTTGACATTCCAAACAACGTATTTTATATAGTTTTATTCATCTGAAAGAAAACACATTAGCCTGGTAATTAAACTCCACAACAGTTTTTTACAAAGGTGAAAATGAAACAGAAAAACTTCGTCTCTGAAATGAAGGCTTGTTCTTTCATATGGTTCTCTCATGTAACAGGGGTAATATGGTTCTCTCATGTAACAGGGGTAATATGGTTCTCTCATGTAACAGCGGTAGTTTTTAACCAGAGATTTATTTGTTTATTTAATTGGTGTTTAACGCCGTACTCAAGAATATTTGACTTATACTACTTTGGCCAGAATTATAGTGGGAGAAAACGACTCCCGGGCTGCTCTAGACCTTCCCACGTACGGAAGGAGAGGAAAATCAGCATGAGCTGGACTTGAACTCACATCGACCGCATTGGTGAATTTTAACCTCGGAATATGACCATATGACACAATAATGTAATATAAGGAAAAACAAACTGGACAGTAAAAGATAACGTCTCCTTTCATCGCACGGTAAAAAACTGGGCGTCAGGTAGGTGCTATTTGAACTAATATAATCCACGCAAATTAACCTATCACCAGTATTCAACTTACGATTTCCCAGGAAGAGAAAATTACCATCACAACCCCTCACCCCTCCCACCCCATCCCTTTCCAAACGCTCGCGCTATTGTAGGCCTTATTATGTGAATGCGAACGTCCGTCCGTCCGTTGACTCTTGTACAGCCTATATATTGCGCACTTTACATGTTCATACTCCTTACAACGCATGCTTGCTTTACATCACTACCGCTACTAGACAAGCTTGACCCTTTGGAGCCTCTGCTAGGCACGTGGGACTTGTTTAGCTTTAGCCTTTCTGTGTACTGGTGTCCTCGAGCAGAACTATTTAATCAGCACTCATCAATAAAAAAAATTTCAGGTGATGGTTAAAAACATGCAGCGCATACTTTAGATAAAGAGAATGGATGTGAATAAAACGTTATTAGAAACAAACGCTGAAACAGAATTTTTGTTTTCTGACGTAACTTCCTGCCTCGTCACCGTGAGTCTTGTGACCTCAACGTTGTTCAAGGTTTCTGTACAAAATTTGCTAGTGATGACAGTGATGTAAAGCGAACGTAGAAAGTGGCGCATGCGCTGTACAGAGTATGTGTAGTTGCATGTTATTCATCTCCTTTGTCGTGTGGATTATGTATCACACAATACTATTGTCGTCCTGAGTAGTTACCATAGTAACGAGATAGCCAGTTTATCTCTATTCACTCTTGTCATTGGCTATGACTTCGTCCAACTGCCCAATGTCCAAATGTTTGGTATGTGCAGATTCAGTTTTTGATGGATATACAGATAGGCCTACAGTGTGGTTTTAATTTCCCATGAATATATTCATACAGTTATGGCGCCGTGACACTGTGCCGCGCCTCACATTAGCCCATTTCTTTGGTTACCATTATAACAAGATTACCATTTTGCCAAAATGTACTATAATGTAAATTGGCATGACCTCCTGTCCAAGCTATAGCCCAAACTGTTCCTCATGTGGAGTGGGTACGGATACATAGATACATGCATGATCATGTGGCATGTCACAAATTTGTTTATTCATTTCGCCGTAACCATCACAGGAAACGGATTGATCATCGCCACCCCACATTCGGATGGTAACTACAATTCTCACAAACTCAAAGACCATTTCTTCTAAACTTATTCTTTTGCTCAGAATGTAAAGCTTGATACTTGATAGATGTATGTTATAACGGGGAAATATCATTGTTTCGGCCTATAAATATTACGTTCAATTGCATGACCTTCTTTGTGATGTTACAAGAACTCCGCATCTACTCAACACTCATGTTCAATGCTCATTTGCCATATTGGCCTTTAACAACACATCTTTGTTGGCTAATAACAGCGTCTCCACATAAGAACGTGAACCTCACGGACGGGTGCTCAGACAAGCGGACAAAGAGAATGTCAGACGGACAGACAAACACGAGGAGCGCACTCAAACCCGGCTTAGGACTAGGAATTTGAGGTCCCCCCCCCCCCCCCCCCCCCGCTTTTTCTTCTTGTGGAACTTGGCGACGAGAAACCGTATATGACGCCATACTCCTTACAGCTCAGGCTCCACTGTCTACGTTCACTTTAAATCACTGCCACCACCAGTAAATTTTGTACAGTAATCTTGAACAACGCCGAGGTCACTGGATGGGGTCACAGTGATGAGACACGCAGCGCTGTTAGAAAACACAAACAATTTGTGCCAACCTTTGTTACTAATGTGTGCTTCTAGTGATACTTTTCACATGAATTCTCTTTATCGGAAGTGTGTACAAAACGATTCTAACCAAAACCTGAAACAATTTTATTGATGAATATTGAATTAAATAGTAATGAATGAGGCTAAGACTACACAAGCCTACGTGCTCCAAGCTTGCCAAGCTTGTCTAGTGGTGGCAGTGATGTAAAACGGGGATAGAGAGTTACACATGCGCTATAAGAAGTATGTGATGACGCTTGTGTGTCCGTCGGTACCACCGACCACTAGTCCTCCACCATTATGGTCAGTTGACATACTTGTGCATCACATGCAGGTTAAGTTCTTCAGTAGCTTGCCAAAGGTCGGTGGTTTTACCCGGGAACTCCAGTTTCCTCCACCGGTCGTGTTAGTGAAAATTTTTTTTTCTTGTATGGTTTTAAACACTGCACCATGCAGTGGCATTAAAACTGGAGCAACTATAATGGGTCTAACTTTTTTATTGCAGATAACACGTGTGCGCCACGCTATACATGAAGTGAACAATGTTAGTGCACTAACCCGAGTAACGTTGGTTCTAGTGAGATCACAGTGACATAACGGAGTCATTGTGTCGTAAGCAGGAGACTCGGTTGGGCACACGTTTTATGTGAAATCGTTGTAACCCTCGGATGACACGCGCAATACAGGGACTATGAATTTTTGTAACACCTGAAACTTCATATGGATTCAAGCATTGTTTTAAAGCCGAGCATGTTTACATACATAAGGTAGTTTATATGGCGACTCCATTCCATGGACTGATTTGTGTTTCAAGGATTGGGGATGTCTTTATTAGCAGTGGTAAACCCATAGAGAACTACCGCCACAATAACATGGCCTAAATCTGCGGATCCTACATACACAGTTCCCCATAGCTTTAAAAACTGAACTTGCATTTTCAGTGAACAAAGCATGTTCCTCAGAGTTGGGTTAATAATTCCAACGTCTACAAGGTCAGCAAGGAATCTTCTGTAGAATAATGCAAATAAAATATTTATTTATTTATTTATTTATTTATTTGATTGGTGTTTTACGCCGTACTCAAGAATATTTCATTTATTCGACGGCGGCCAGCTTTATGGTTGGAGGAAACCGGGCAGAGCCCGGAGGAAACCCACGACCATCCGCAGGTTGCTGGCATACCTTCCCACTTACGGCCGGAGAGGAAGCCAGCATGAGCTGGACTTGTACTCACAGCGAGCGCATTAGTGAGAGGCGCCTGGGTCATTACGCTGCGCTAGCGCGCTAACCAACTAAGCCACAGAGGCCCCCAAATAAAATATTCTGTGCCGAATCTTTGGCTGTTGCCAAAGTTGTAGCAAGAGCTTGAATCACCTTGTGCTTTTGTTTGTATATAGTATCTGCACATGCACACTCATAAACACTCGAATCTGGTGTCTGGCTTATTTATTGTGACTGGATGGAGTGTCTCATCTTATGATACTCCAGTGATGCAGCACTATATTTGCCCACATTGAGTTCTACACCGCTATAATTTGGTCAAAGTACTCCCAGGTGACCGCCATCTTGTTACAGAACGATCAAATAAATGGAACACAACGAAACATCTAACGATTTTTTACCGTAACAGTTGTGTGTAATGGCATATCTCACCCCGCCTTTCCAGACATACAGAAACTAGGTCACTTCAAAGGTTCGCAAACTTCAGGGTGAAACCACTCGACGTAAATGCATGTAGCATGACTTTGTCGTCTCACAGTGCAGAACTTACTGTCACAGCCTTTAGACAACGGATCGATGCTGAAAAAGGCACTATAACCGAGACTTAACAACCATAGAATTCTTTGTGATTTAAAGAATAGTACCGCTTAAGACTGGAATTTATTTATTTATTTGATCGGTTATTTACGCCTTATTCACTTATTCGATGTCGGCCAGCATTATGGTGGGAGGAAACCGGGAAGAGTCCCGACGAAACCCACGACCATCCGCATGGCTAGAGAGGAAGACCGGGTGTCTCGCGAAGACTGCATTGGTGAGAGGCTTCTGAATCATTGCGCTGCGCTGGAACGTTAACATTCTCGGCAACGGAGGTCACCTTAAAACTGAAATAAACATCACCAGACAGATGGCTTAAAACAATGTTCTAAGGGCACTTTTACTCATAGTAACTAAATCCACTCAGATGATTGCTGTTTAAAGTGGGTTTATTGATCGCACTGCCAGTGACCTAATATTTCCTCATTTTCACCTACAGGTGAACGTTTTGAGAACACTGTGTAAATAGCCTTACACTCGTGGTAATAAAAGCTACAGTATTCCGACATTAAACGTTGCGTTTAGACATGGAAAACCTTCTTGTGGCCTCAGACTTCTTAAACACAGGTTATATACGTGATTCATAACGGCCACTATAGATTTTAAATATCTTAATGCATTTTACTCTCTTTTTAAAACATGGAAGAAAATAAATAAAGTATTTTATACATAGTCTTCAATTAAACGTTTGATGAATCTGCTTTGATTTCTTCCAGCTTTTTTCGTTATTCATCATGAAACGTCTAGATTGTGCTGTGTGAGATTCTGCGTCCATCATTTGTGACTTCACTTTGTAAGTTGACGGAGACAAAATGGCGGATAACTTTGAGTCACGCAATATCGGCGTTGATTAAACTATTTCCAAAACTAATATGTTTTATTATGGTTGTAAGGGAATTTGACATGGTTCATGAATAAACCCAGAAGTTGTCATCCATAAGCACTTTTTTAATTCCCTTCTATCCCAAACTCTTTCTTCCTAACACAATGCTGCATGACAGACGTCGTATCAGTGAGATATTCTTGAGTACGGCGTAAAATACCAATCAAATAAATATACAAAAAAATTAAATACCAAGCTACCTTTTTGCATGCATGATGGTTTTGTGAACTGAATATAATGCATAGAAATACTTTTGTGAATACAACATCTGGCCCCAAATGCTCACAGTTAGCGTCCATATTGGTTGACGGTTGGTATATGAATGTCTGTTTCGACGCACGGATTCATTATATTTGGCCAAAACAAAACAATCTGAGAAATAAAGATGATATGATACGTTTTCAGTGGCGTTGCTCGTAATTTATCCTGGAGGATTTTTTCATTATAGCGTTTCAGGTAATATAATTATTTTGTAAACTTGATGATAAAGATGAATCTGAAATGTGCAAAATTACTTCACTCCAAAACGAGAAAATTAGTGTGTATACAGCACTAAGTTGTCAAATAAATATTCTTGAGTGACTGTTCGGGATGGTTCAATGACAACTGGCCAGATGTGAAGTAAGGAGGATCAGGTGAGCAGAGACGACGTTCAAATATAATTGGCCTCTCGGCGCGCGTGACAAAGTGCGTTGTCAACTTTGTGTGACATCAAGATGGAATTGGGACGTCAGCCAGGCTAGCGTAAAGGTAAGAAAAAAGGCACGGTGCGCTGAGTCTGTAGGGCACCAGTTTATTACCGATCATACTCGACTCTGTTCTTTGGCATTTTTTAATTCCACAAAGGTTTTAATCTAATACTTAATCAAACTCATACAATGTGACATGGGAACGGTTATTTTTTTCCCCTGACTCATTCTCCATTTAAAGAATTAAGGTTCGGTATCAGTAAAAATAGATTGTTCCATAACAGTAACATATTATGAGTATGGCGCAAGGAATAAACAAATTAATTAATGCTAATAAAATAAATAAATGACAAGAAAAAAATGACGGATTCGCGCCCACAGGCTACGCATGCGCATTTTAAAAAAGCACCCCGTCATCAAGAAGAGGAAGTATACAGTGTGCAGAGCAGCAACAACCCCCATAGATCTGCGCAATTGTGGCGGCTAAAGGTAAGTGATCACACTGAAAAAATGAGCTGGTAGGTTAAACAACCAATGGCGAGATCATACTTTAAGGATTGGTTCAAAGATTTCATTACCTTTTTTAGGGCGTGACAAGCATTTTTGTTAACGAGACTTCATTCAACCGTGCAAAAAGTTAATTAGCCCAATGTTCGAATAACGCACAAAGCTTAAGAAACAACGATTCATTTAATTTTTGTTACCACGGAATGGTCCCGGAGCCAGTACCTTACGGATATATGTTCTGTTTTGTTTGTTTTGTTTTTATTTGCTGTTCGAAGAAAATAGGTTGAATGAAACGGCTATAGGCTAACATAACACAAAGTGTGTTACGTTATTTTTTAACCTCTAGACATGCGCATCTGATCCGTAACCACCATCTCTTACTCTGAACAGTGTTTTGTGATGACATATATGTAACATTTAATTATTCAATAGCAAGGTATTTATTTATTTTTTTGATTGGTGTTTTCCCTTATACGACGGCAGCCAGCATTATGTTGGGAGGAAAGCGGGCAGAGCCCGGGGGAAACCCACGACCATCCGCAGGTTGCTGGAAGAACTTCCCACCTACTGCCGGAGAGGAAGCAGGGTATTTAAAGTGAAAAGTGAAAATTATTTTCAAACGAACAAGACATTATATATCACACTAGAAATAGCTAAGAACACCTTCAAGGTTAAAGGTGCTTGGCATAGTTTTTGAAAAAAGTGTATTCGTTTCTTTCATTTCGTTGAAATTTATTTTATTTATTAATTTATTCAGCTGGTATTTAAGGACGTACTGCAGAATACTACATTTCACAAATAGTAGCAATCAGTTTTATGGGTCGATGAATTAAACCGGTGTGTGCGAAGAAAACCAACGGCCCGTTGCAAGTTACTGACAAACTTTTCCACATGCGACGTACACAGATGTATGAATCACACTAGGGGAAGCCACTGCTTCGGTGGTCTAATGTTTAAAGCGTCCGCCTCAAAGTCGGGAGACCAGAGACCAAATCAGGGTCCGGTCATTCCAAAGACTAAAGAATGTACTAAAAACTGGTTGGCCTGTTGTCAGTATAATGTGAATGGATATGGTGTCATGTCTGGTGTCGTCAGTGTGATATTTTAATGGCGGCAGCACTTTGGCTGTATGGACTCGCCCTGCCACAAGAAGACACGGTATTATACACACGCCTAATGACTCCTCTACATCGTACGTTTAACAGGTTAGTACGTTAGCATGACGTACATACCTACATACATACATACATACATACATACATACATACACCCATACACACACGCGCAAGCACACACACACGCGCGCACACACACACATACACCAATACACACATATACACACGCGCACACAAACATACGCATACATACTGATATTCGACGAGCTTCATGTAAGAGCCCGTAAACAGCCGGACCGTCGACAGTTTACTACCATCAAGATTCGAAGGACGTGTAAATGAAGCGTGGAAATAGCGATGAATAATTTGATGTCACAAGCGATAGAATACAAAGACTATAGCACAGAGAGAAACATCAGACCAGACGACAGTGTGATAGCATCACTTATATACCGGTGAAATCCGACCTCTTGTCAGTTTGCCTCAGTTAAAGTTTCATTCCGACTGTTCGTGTATATCTTTAAAATGCAACAACCTAGACACCCATTAGCACAATGATTACTTAAATAGAGTTAGGTAAAAAAAAAGTGCAGGTAAAAAAAATGTTGAAATGATGAAAGACAGGCATCGTACAAAGTACATATACTTTGTGGCAGGACGGGTTCCTGCTACCGTCACTGAAGTATCATGCTGAGAACACCAGACATGACACCACACTCACTCACATTATACTGACATCGAGCCAGTTAGTCATGTTTCCTTGCTCTAACCTCTCAGTGCTGAGCGCCAAACAAGAATTTCACGTTGTACTGTGCTCCATGCTTTCCCGATTATACATGTGTACATTCATGGTGCCAGTCAGTTCTGTTGACACCAGAGCACCCGACAAACCTTAAACCTGTTGATCTAATAATACGTTAGACACAATCGGGGTGGGGGGTTGGGGGTGGAGCCTTGACAAGTATTATATTTGAAGGTTCAATATCGCAACCAAATATCTTGAAATGTTCTGAAGATGACAAACAGAATTTTGTCAAATTATTCAAACGTCACATATAATTCTAGACTTCTCTGCCTTGTTTCGGATTATCTTATGCTTTTGCATTACGCCAACATGATTAACCGCCTGAAGTGTCCATAAAACCTGCGATACTGTAAGCTTCAATGATTTAAAGATCGGAGGAGACAACACCTTCAACCTCCCTGACGACGACCCGGATGTTTCACGCCGCTTCACCCAGTGTCCATCCGCAATGAACAGACAGCTCCATTATTTATATATAACGCCTGCCAATACATATCCTCAAAGACACAAAAACTCACTCAAGCATAAAGATCAAGAGATAAAGCTGGGATAAAAGTGCAATTATTTTTCACCTGGAACGGTTTATTATGGATTTATTTATTGATCGATTTATTGATCAAAGGACTGAACCAATAAGTGGTGTATTTTTACAGTAAAAGTTGCTGGCAGTTTGGACTACAGTGAATTTTTTTTCAGATAAGCCCTTTTTTTTCACAATAAATTTTCAGCCAGTTTGGCAGGTATACGTTTCAGGGTGCTGTAAAATTGAACGTCACGTTACTTTATTTCTCAGGAACAACGCTGCCAATCGAATCAACACCAGCAAGATGCAGTTACAGTTACAATTAGGTATTCACGCTACTTCCCTCTTTCGTATATATATATATATATATATATATATATATATATATATATATATATATATATATATATATATATATATATATATATAATATCTGTCGTATGTATATACAAATAATGTTTATAGTGTGGACGTCCTTTTTTCGTAAAATATATAGTGTAGACTCCTTGATCAATTGATTTATTTGATTATGATTGTTTGACACATTCAAGAATATTATTTCTATATTCATTTATTTGATTGGGCTTCTATGCGCCGTAAGAATATTTCAGTCATACGACGACGGTCAGCCTTAGGTGGGAAGAAACTGGGCAGAGGCCAGAGAAAACCCACGACCACTCACAGGTTGCTGCAAGACATTCCCGCGTACAGCCGGAGAGGAAGCCAACATAAGCTGGCCTACTGCGTTTATAAGACGGCAGTCAGCTTGACTGATGAAGGAAACCCAGTGAACGCCATGCACCGCCCTTGACCAGGTTCCTGACAATACTACTGACGTAAAGCCAAAGTCGGTCAAAGTGGGGTGTATTGTTGATCAATTGGTCCACAGGGAAAAAGTGGGCGCTGTTTATTTATGTACTTATTTATTCTCTCCTCCTATGGGTAAAGAAAGCCGGGGGGGGAGGGGGGGAGCAGGATAAACCACAGACCTTGTCAGATACCTGACAAACCTGGCTGCAGATATCCACAAAACATTCTTTGGTCTTCCACAATGGAGGGTTAATGGTTAGAGCAACCGCCTAGAAATCGGGAGATTCGGGATTAAATCCGGATCGAGTCATACGAAAAACCTTAAAATGTGGCACTTTTGCCTGGCGTAGCGCTCAGCACTGAGTGGTTAGAACAAGGAAACAGGACTGGTATGTCCAGTGTCAGCTTAACGTGACTAGGTTGGGTGTCTTCGGCATGACGTTTCGGTGGCGGCAGCACGGACTTGTCCTGCCAGGAGAAGATCTCGTCGCGTCATATCAAAGACTTTAATAGTGGTATTTGTTTCTGCCTCGTTTGGTGCTCAGCACTGAGAGCTTAGAGCAAACAACCAAGACTCGAAATCGGGAGAACCCGGGATCAAACCCGGATCGGGTCACACGAAAAACCTTAAAATGTGGCACTTTTGCCTGGTGTAGCGCTCAGCACTGAATGGTTAGAGCAAGGAACCAGGAATGGTTTGTCCGATGTCAGTATAATGTGACTGAGTGGGGTGTCATATAGGGTGTCTTCGGCATGATCCTTCAGTGAAAGGCGTCATGGACTCGCCCTGCCACAAGGAGACACAATACATGTAAACACACCTAATGACTCCTGGTCGCCATGTGACAGACAAATTGTTAGGTACAGTATAAAACTCAAAGCATTCATATATTAAGTAATAGACAATCCCTTCTCGGCTCCCATATATATGCTTTAATGGCGATTTAGTCATGCATAACCATTACCACGCATATAAGGCGGATGTGGCCTAAATATCTGAGTCATTCATTGAGATCATTTATCACGGTGACATTGCAAAATTTGCACAACAGACATACAGCCTTCAGATTTTTATATTCCGCTTACATAGCTCTCGGAATCCAAATCCCCGCTGTATGTATAGTAATCCTTAATAAAAAAATCATAATTTGTCAATCATGTAATTCATACGGCAACGTAGCTTACAATCTCATGGAATAAAGATCGTCTGCGGATTAATAGTTCTTAGAAGCGATAAACATGTATACTTTACTTTTATATATATGTATATGTATATTATGTTGTGCAAAAAAACTTGACCGAGAGAGTTTTTGTTCTCGAGCAGGGTTTGGGGAGGTTTACTTTTCTCAAAGTTTCTTCTAGTTTCATGCGCTTGCTCAGTAATTTTCTACGCTAACACATATACCACTATGTCACGGAGGCCCCTTGTCATATATCAAGTGATCTCAACCTCTTAGGGCTCCAGTAACTTAGATCTGAGATCTGTTTCATTCTTCCCAGTTTATAAGCTTTAAGAAACAAAGATCTGTACTCTTCCATTCACTAACCTGGAACCCGGTGATTTTGAATACGCTATCCTCATCATGTCAAAGCTGTACGCTACAAAAACAGTAATCCTCCAGTAATTCTTATTTCATATCACCTAGTTATATTCTTGAATATTAAAAACCATAATGTTACAGTTAACACAGGTTAATTTGTTACATCAGCGGCCAACGGTCCAACGCACTCGTCATAGCCCGGATAAAGATAAACTCGTGCAAGGATTTGATTAAAACCAATGAGAAGAACACCATGTAAAAGGCGATTGACAAATTGTTTGAGAGTCTTAACTTTAATTTATATGTTAATAATGAACAGAAAATATCCATAATCAATTACATTATGAAAAAAGGTGGCCTTAATTTTGAGAAGAGCAGCCATGGCCACCTATCAACTGAGTCACGCGATTTAAAATTGCGGCTTGCGAAGTTCTGATGCTGTCCGAGCGATCTTACGGCCTTTATTTTCCCCACATAATGAGGTGATATGAATTCAGAATTACTTTCAAATCATGGGACACCCCGACGTACAGCGTTGGCACATGGGAAACGGCGCAAATGACAAGACCGACCTCCAGGTTAGTGAATGTAACGTTTCAGAGCGGTTGATGTGAAAGCTAAGCTGTGAACATAGCTACCCGATCTGGATTTCTGGAGGTTTTCCTTCTCTAGACTGCGACTATACAGAATTCAGCCGCCATAGTCGTCAATACGGGGGCAAATATCTGGGATACGATATGAATAAGTGTATTTTGTATCTCAGATATGAAGCATAAGTGTTAATTTATTCCGCTGTGAATGTTCTAGAAAATTGTCGTCATGACATTGCTGCTTTTTGGGTTAGTAATAAATTTTGGACTGAAAAATAAACGAAAAAATCAGAGTTTGCCTAAAATCAAAAGTGGTTGACGCCAATTTCATAAAACCATTTCTGATTTAAGTCAAATACGATTTGAAACCTTGTTTGGGGATTTTAGAAATTAAAATCTTGAGGCCCTCATCAATTTTGTCTTAATACAAATGTGTGAAAACTTCCAGTACCAAAAACTAAGAGTTTTTACATTTTGACTTAATTCAGCAAGTGCTTTGTGCAATCGTCCCCTTGTGCAATATATACGAGTAGGAATTATGACGGAGATGGGAAGGCAAACACGTTTCTTCCAAATCTGAGGATACAGACAGACAGGCAGATATAAAATTGTTGGCGTTCTATTCATTAGAATGATTGAAGCCAAAAGAAGGAAGCAGCATGAAAAAAAAAAAATAGCTATGCAAGCAGTTGGTAGACAGGCAAATAACCGGTAAACTAAAAACATTATTATCTCAAACAGAAATTATCTCAGGCCATGCACAGTAGCAAAACATCCATCGGAAAGGAATGAATGAATGCGGTTTAACGTCGTACTTAACAATTTTTCAGGCGACGAGGAGTCACTAGGTGTGTGTACATGTACTATGTCTTCTTGTGGCACGTCGAGTCCATGACGCCAAAGTGCTGCCGTCACTGAAGTATCATGCGGAAGACACCAGACATCCGAGGCAACGGTACCATTTTTAAAGTCTTTGATATGACCCGACCGAGGTTTGATCCCAGGTCCCGTCCATTAGGCCACCGAAGCGGTAACGGGAAAATGATAGCAGGTAACCCTGACTGCCACCATTATCGACACGACACAATACAAATAGCACAAAGCTAACAGTATAACGAAGTTGCTTTAAGAAAAAAACTTCATGCAAAAACACTCATTATTATACAATGAAAAGGAGACGTTACACGGTTCCCACCTCTGAAGGAAAATCGAAGATAGCTGCATTAAGCAATGCAAAAAAACAAAATAACAAAAATGAAAAAGTGAAGAAAAAAAATTATAACACTGGTAGCACCTTACAGAGACTAACGCTGGAAACAGTATAACAGCGGCTTTTACCGGTAGCGTATAGGCATAAAGCTATTTCGTCAGAGGAGCGATGTAGGGGTTAAGTCACAATCACTCAGTCATTCATTCGTTAGGGGAAGTTACTGCGCACATGTACGCATACAGTTACGGTTATCGCAGTAATATCCCGAAGTGTGCATACAACAATGCGAAACCTCTGTATTCACGCGTTTTAGCATACGTTAGGTAGAAGCAAATGGGCAAGAAATGCAAGATTTAAACGTTATCCTGTATGAGATGAGTTACAAAATATCAAAAAAATACAATCACTTGACGAAAACATTTTAGACTGCGGCTATAAGTCTGGTGGGTTGTCAGAAAGAGCGTGGAGGGCGGTGCATGCGTTTACTCGCGCTCAACCTGGTAACCTAAACCAGTAAACATGGCACTCATCGCATATGAGGACGACTCTTGAGCACGGCAGTTTCTCTGAGTATCACTGTAGGTGACACATCATATTCCATTTTGAACCAGTTAAGGAAGAGAGCTTTGGAAAACAGCACTTCGGCTGATAGCAGAAATACAGAAAATCATTTACGTGGGATATTTATTCACCACACGGCCCGTGTTGTTTTGCCGAACTATATACCACACTGCCCTGTTGATTTGCCGAACTCTATACCACGCTGATTTACAAAACACTGTCACTGGGTTTCGCAATCATAAATCATCCGTCAGAAGGCGTTCAGACCATTTATATGGATTTAGACCGCGGCTCCATTTGACACTTTTACTTACTTTAGAGAAGCTATTTTGAACGTGATTTAAAATTTACGGGTTTGTTTACCTCTTGTAAGTATATGTTACGTGTACATGACCCTATATGTTCAGTAGATCATTATGTGAAACATCACGGATGCTATACAGGTTGGTATTCAACGCTTCAGTGGTGATAAATTTGGTTAAAGGCTGTGGGTGTATGTCCTACAAATGTTTATTTAAAACCAAAGGGCTTTTGTTACCAAACGGTAAGCAGTGAACAAGGCTCGTATGACCGTTTGCCCAATCTAACGTACGTTGAACACCGCTAGCCTCCCACGTACCAGTATAAGTCCGTGAGCTATAAGCGAACAATTTTGTCATTTACTTGCAAAAAGTTTCTTCCACCCATAAAGTTGTCTGCAATCTATATTCTTAACAATGACTTTATCGAACAATCAAATGAATGCTTTTTTTTTCTCAACATCATACGTGGAAGATCTGTGTTCAAGTCTGAGTTGAATAATAACTTGAGCCATGATACGTTGGCAACCTGCGTGGATAGCTATAAGTTTGTCCCTCAGAATAAACGGTTAGTCCTAAATAAGATCGGTCTTATACACTGCCTTTGTTAAGGCGCTGATCCTAACGTGTTTTACGGCCATCTTGTTTTCGCCATATAAAGGAGCATTCATTATACGGCCATCTTGTTTTGTCATATAAAGGAGCGTTCATTATACGGCCATCTTGTTTCGTCATATAAAGGAGAATTCATTATACCGCCATCTTGTTTCGCCATATAAAGGAGCGTTCATTATACGGCCATCTTGTCTTTTCATATAAAGGAGCATTCATTATACCGCCATCTTGTTTCGTCATATAAAGGAGCATTCATTATACGGCCATCTTGTTTCGTCATATAAAGGAGCATTCATGAATGTCATATATATTCACTAAATAATCTCATATTTAAATTGCAGGATCCTTCTTTTGATTCGTCAGTCACAAATACAAAGACAGCCTATTCTGTAAGATGTACGCTGTATGTTTTTTTGTCGTCGATTTCTCTCTACCTAGAAGCAGTTTTCTGTCGAAATGTTTGGGCTGCAAGAAAATAAAGTCTGCCTGTATAATTTTTTTTTCAAGTTCAAAGTTTCTGCAGAAAACCGCGACAAGTTGGCCGTTAAAACAACTCCAGCTTGGTGAAACCAATTCATCTGATTGTGGACGAGGTACATGAGCTACAAATTGCCTAGAGCTGTATGACCCTATGGAGGCACTTTGTCTGGTATCTTTGGCATGAAGTCATCAACCAGCACTATAAAAGTGTTGACATTTCAACTGAGGCCATTAATAAAGAGACACAGCTGTGGTAAACGTGAAATTACGCTGAAATCGACAATAAACATCAAGGACATGAACAAACCAACCCGCGACCTTCCATGCCTAATCATTAGGACATACTGCCCAATCTTCTATTGTACTTTATAAGGGATGCATGGAGGCAAAGATGTTTAATCGGTGTTTGATATAAAAGATAACAGCATACATTTGAGTCGGAGTCTTCATGCAAATGCTTTCATGGCTGCAACTTATACAGCCCCAAAGCACATAGGCGCAAGCAGAATTAGGTAAACAAAATGCAGTGAAGTTAATTGCTATTTATTATACGTCACTGGTACAAAAGCACTCAAAATGACAGGTTATCAACTTATTTAATAAACATTTATTTACTAAACAATTACTTAAACAAGCCCTTCGCCCGCAAATTAACAAATTCCTGAAAGAAAGACGAAGAGAGTTGGATTCAAGCCTTTGACATCGTTCACGAGTGAAAGGTAAAATGTAGAATGTCATCCAACTAAGTGAATATGTGAGTGTGTCAAAGCTATTACCGGCGTGCGAAAGTTATTCCACCTAACGCCTTCGTTTATAAGATTTTCTTAAATGCTGTTCACTGAGTATAGTAATTTTGTGCGTAAATATGGATCGAGTGCCCGGAAGAAGTGTTCTTCACTAGCATGTCTAGCGACCGTTTTTGCGACGTACTGAGTAAAATCGTCCCGTTGGTTGAATGAAAAATTCTAATCCCAGAGCAGCATAGATACATATGTTTGTTGGACAACAACATATAAACTAGCACAGAAGGTATACACGGTTTCTGTAGTTAGTGAACTTATGCGACTTGCTGAGGCCTTCCTGTCACAACTGAAAACTGCTGACCGTTTCTCTTTACATGAGTCTTTCTTAGTTCCGTACCTTATATACATTCCTAGCAGTTTGCTGGCTTATGAAGACTGGTTTTCCTTGGAAATTGGTGGTGCAATCATTCACATAAAACGATCGGTATATGAATGTCTGTTACGACGCCTAGATCTCTGACCTCACCATCTGCGCCCCGTTGGAAAGCTCTTCTGAAAACCAAATGCTAGCGCGATATCAATTCACCCGGGAGAAAGCGAAATGCTGTAATCTGTTTTCTAGCGTTCTTATAGAAACCCCATACGTATTCCCCCAAGACTTCTTCAATTGTTATGAGCACCTTTTATTAAACTAAACGATTAACCGCCCTCGCAGGGCTAATAACAAACAAAAAAAAAATCATCGGCACGGTTGGATATCTGTAGGAAAGTTGTCTTATAAAATCTCAGGGGCTAGCCTTGTAAAACTATTGCCCGGAACAGAAGCATCACAAAAATTTCCGGGGATTCCAGTCTTTTGTCCGAATTCCCAGATGGCTCACCAATCGATGCCAAATACGGTATTAGAGATAACCAAATTTTAGGCTAAGCAGTCAAAGAGCTGTATTTGAACCGAAACGAAGTTGGGAGACCCTAGAGAGAAGGTGAGCCCAAACTGGAGCAAATCCCCAGAATACTTCACCCTCCCCCGCGCCTTTCCCATCCACAACCCACATCCTCGTTTTCAACCCACATTTATATCCAATATGGAAAAAAATCGCGGAAGACGCTGAGAGGGAATAACGAAGTGATGATCCCATGACAACTGCGAAAGCATTTAGTTAAACCCGGAACACTTATATAACCGCGAATAATTGATAGAGCGAGGGAGAAATCAATCTCCCACAACAGAACAATCATTACGTTTAAACAAAGTCCCGGACACAAGTTAACGGGTGATTTTACTGACTGACGTGGTCTGAGCACCAGTTACCCCTGACTTACTGCAAGACAGAAATATCCTCTAAAAAGATTAATACAACGAGTACAAACGGTCACACTAATGCTGTAACCATTTTCACCGTGTTCTTTTCGTAATTTGTCTTTGGCTAGTTAGCAAGGGGATGAAAAGAGAGGTGGGCGTGGTTTTGGATGACGTGTTACCTAAGCAGCAAAATGTTAACCGCTTATAACATGATGTTGGTATTGTTATCATTTTTTGTTGAATGTTATCGCGGTCGATGTTCCCGTGGTTTCCAGGCTTGGGGAAGTTTCGGCCCTGCCCACTGATCAAAAGATCCGAAAAGCGCAAAAAATGCAATCGTTAAATTTAGTTGTTTTTGTTTTTTTTTTGTTTTTTTTTTTTGTATTGAACTTTTTCGCCACACTCAAGAATTTTTCATTGATACGATAGCGGGCATGTTTATTGGTGAAGAACATCCGACGGATAGGTGTAAAGCATCGGATGGCGAGGTGTAGAACATCGGACGGCCAGGTGTAGAACATCGGACGGCCAGGTGTAAAACATCAGACGGCCAGGTGTGGAACATTGGACGGTCAGGTGTAGAACATCGGACGGGAAGGTGAAGAACATCAAAGGGCCACGTGTAAAGCATCCTACGGCCAGGTGTAGATCATCGGGCGGCCTGGTGTAGAACATCAGACGGCCACGTGTAAAGCATCGGACGAACGGGGTGAAATACAGCCGTTGGATAGACACTAGAAGTGCATGATTGAGAGGATAATCTGAAAATTTCCTGTCCACTACCTGAACTTTATGTGTCCTAGCAAACGGAATTACGAGCATCTTAGATATCCTAGCGAATGGAATTACGAGCTTCTTAACCACTCGGCCTCAGGATAGCTCCCGAATACCGTGCTCAACATATATGTACACATACACACACACACACACACACACACACACAAACACACACACACATATATTTATATATATATATATATATATATATATATATATATATATATATATATATATATATATATATATATATACCGCCTTTCACCGTAGTCTTCTGAATTAAAGTCGCAGTCAACGGAGTTTTGGTAAAATTACTTTGTACTAATGTGATTTATTACGACTTATTTTTGTCAGCAGTCACCGAGAACAGATGTAGGAGCGAGGGGAGTATCAAGCAGTCCTTGTCAGCAGTCACTGAGAACAGATGTAGGCGCGAGGGGAGTATCAAGCAGTCCTTGTCAGCAGTCACCGAGAACAGATGTAGGAGCGAGGGGAGTATCAAGCAGTCCTTGTTAGCAGTCACCGAGAACAGGAGTAGGAGCGAGGGGAGTATCAAGCAAACCATGTCAGCAGAAACCGAGAACAGATGTAGGAGCAAGGGAGTATCAAGCAGTCCTTGTCAGCATTCACCGAGAATAGGTTTAGGGGCGAGGGGAGTATCAAGCAGTCCTTGTTAGCAGTCACCGAGAACAGGTGTAAGAGCGTCGCGAGTATCAAGCAGTTCTTGTTAGCAGTCACCGAGAACAGGTGTAAGAGCGAGGGGAGTATCAAGCAGTCCTTGTTAGCAGTCACCGAGAAAAGGTGTAAGAGCGAGGGGAGTATCAAGCACACAATGTCAGCAGACACCGAGAACAGATGTAGGAGCGAAGGGAGTATCAAGCAGTGCTTGTCAACAGTCACCGAGAACAGATGTAGGAGCGAGGGGAGTATCAAGCAGTCCTTGTCAGCAGTCACCGAGAACAGATGTAAAAGCGAGGGGAGTATCAAACAGTCCTTGTCAGCAGTCACCTAGAACAGATGTAGGAGCGAGGGGAGTATCAAGCAGTCCATGTCAGCAGTCACCGAGAACAGATGTAAAAGCGAAGGGAGTATCAAACATTCCTTGTCAGCAGTCACCGAGAACAGATGTAGGAGCGAGGGGAGTATCAAGCAGTCGTTATCAGAAGCTGGGATTAAACTGACTCACAGCTCTAGTGTCCGAGCGATTGAAAAAGAAACATAGGAGAAACGAGGTCAGTATGAAGCATATGCGAAAGACTTTCAACTAGTTTCAGTTTTTGAACTCTACTTAGATACTAAAGGGAACAGAAGGGGATACAGTTTGAGGAAGCTGGCGTTTAGACTTTGTGAAATTGTCTTATTGGTTAGCAAGCCAGTGATCGCTTTGGTTCACCTATACCAACCTGGTAGAGGCCTGGTCAAGTAAGGCTATATTAATTTATTTATTTGATTTGTGTTTTACGCCGTACTCAAGAATATTTCACTTATACGACGGCGGGCAGCATTTTGGTTGTAGGAAACCGGGCAGTGCCCGGGCGAAACCCACAACCATCTGCAGGCTGCTGGCAGACCTTCCCACGTACGGCGGAAGAGGAAGCCAGAATGAGCTGACTTGAACTCACAGCGACCGCATTGGTGAGAGACTCCTTGGTCATTACGCTGTGCTAGCGCGCGTTTAACAACTGAGCCACGGAGGCCCCCAAGTGAGAGTATAAGTGAACGTTCCACGCGGAAATCCTCTGCTGACATGTTTTCCAACTGGCAAACCTGACCACTCCATGCTGAGCTGAGCAACCTCTCCAACGCTACACCTCTACACTGTTTAGAGGCCATTTCCCTGAAGACCACAGTAGGTCTAACATCACATAGAGTTGAGTTATAACACTGACAATAATACATTTGGCAAGATGCATGGCTAACTCCAAGCTTGTACCAACTCCAAGAAAATGGGCCTTATACTGCCTAATATCACATGATCAATGATATCAAGTTTATATCGCAGGACCTTTCATTTAGTTTGACAGCTACTAATAGCAAAGACAGCTTACCCAATCAATTATTTTATTTTTACTCCAAACGACCTTACCAAAACAGTAAGCATTAGACAGGATTCCTTTGCTATTTGCCGCTTTCTAACGTACGGTGAATACCGTTAGCTTTCCACCAATATGGCGTTCATGTCGGAGTGTGGTACACATTGACAATTTCCCGTTAGCCTTCCACCAATATAATGTGTATGTCGGTGTGTGGTTCACATGGACAATTTCCCGTTAGCCTTCCACCAATATGGCGTTTATGTCGGTGTCTGGTACACATGGACAATTTCCGGTTAGCCTTCCACCAATATAGCGTTCATGTCGGTGTGTGGTACACATGGACAATTTCCCGTTAGCCTTCCACCAGTATGGAGTTCATGTCGGTGTCTGGTACACATGGACAATTTCCCGTTAGCCTTCTACCAATATGGCCTTCATGTCTGTGCGTGCTACACATGGACAATTTCCCGTTAGCCTTCCACCAATATGGCCTTCATGTCTGTGCGTGCTACACATGGGCAAATTTGCCTTTAGCCTTCCACCAATGTGGCCTTCATGTCAGTGTGTGGTACACATGGACAATTTGCCGTTAGCCTTCCACCAATATGGCCTTCATGTCGGTGTGTGGTTCACATGGGCAATTTGCCGTTAACCTTCCACCAGTATGGAGTTCATGTCGGTGTGTGGTACACATGGATAATTGTCAGTAACTTGCCAACTTATATACGGTTTCCCCTTCGCCCATAAAAGTGTCTGTCATCAAATGACAGGTGAAATCATGTGACAGGTAAAATCGTGTGACAGGTGAATCATATAACAGGTGAAATCACATGACAGGTGAAATCATATGACAGGTGAAATCATATGACAGGTGAAATCATCCGGTAGGTGAAATCATATGACAAGTGAAATATTCTTAGGTATGATGTTAACCAACAATCAAATAGATTTTATTTTAACGCCCTAAGTGAACGATCTGCCCTCAAATCTGAAAGTGGTAAGTGGACGATCTGCCGTTAAGCCTGAAAGTGGTATGTGGACAATCTGCCCTCTAGTCTGAACGTGGTAAGTGAACGATCTGCCCTCAAGTCTGAACATGGTAAGTGGAGGATCTGCTCTTAAGCCTGAACATGGTAAGTGGAGGATCTGCCTCAAGCCTGAACGTGATAAGTGGACGATTTGCCCTCAAACCTGGACGTGGTAAGTGAACGATCTGCCCTCAAGCCTGAACGATCTGCCCCCAAGCCTGAAC
This sequence comes from Liolophura sinensis, assembly GCF_032854445.1. NCBI lineage: Eukaryota > Metazoa > Mollusca > Polyplacophora > Chitonida > Chitonidae > Liolophura > Liolophura sinensis. Next base: position 24,363,815 of record NC_088298.1, read on the forward strand.
GTGGTAAGTGAACAATCTGCCCTCAATCCTGAACATGGTAAGTGGACGATCTGCCCTCAAGCCTGAACGTGGTAAGTGGATGATCTGCCCTCAAGCCTGAACTGATTAAAAAAGCACGGACCATAATACACTGGTATTCTGCTTGGCTCCAAGCTTGTTGCTCAGTATAAAGAGTTGTCCAAGCACCACACTAAAATAAGATCGACCTTATACTCCACTACATAATTCATAGGCTCTCCAAAGCACATCAGCGCAAGCAAATTGAAGGAATTAAATGCAGTGATGTTGATTGAAAATTATCATATGTCACTGGTATAAAAGCACTTCAAACGGGTCTGTTATCATCTGATTTAAGTAATAGTTACATAAAAACAAGCCATTTACCCGGAAATGGCAGATTTCTTGATATGAAGACAAACAGAGCCTTTGACATCATTCATGGAGTGCCGAATGAAATGTAGAATTTGATCCAGCTGAATGAGAGCGTAACGGGTATTTCCCACAGCATTTACCACATGACTCAATTTACCACATGACTCAATTTTGACGTTGTTCGATATCCTTACTTGGACGGCAACATACCACTGCATACAGCGTATACATATCGCGCCTGTATATCCCTGGTTAGACCCTGTGTGTAATGTGATAATTTCAATCAAGGTCATCAAAGTTATTACCGCAAAAACTGGTGTGCGAAAGTTATTCCTTCAAACACCTTCTCTTATAAGTTCCTTAAATGCTGTACAATAAGTATAAGTTTTTGTCTGTAAATATGGATCGAGTGTCCAGAAGAAGTGTAACGACCGTTTCTTCGTCGTACTGAGAAAAATTGCCCCGTTGGTTGTATGAAAAGTTGCAATCCGATTTATTTATTATTTGTTTGTTTTTATGTTTTACGCTGGACTTGAATTCACAGCGACAGGGTTGGTGAGATGCTCCTGGGCAGTTGCAAACCCAGATACACACAATCCCAGAGCAACATCGATACACATGTTTGTTTGACAACAATTTATAAACTAGCACAGATGGCACACGATTTCGATAATTAGTAAACTTGTGCGACTTGAAAATTGCTGCCGTCCTCCTGTCATAATTGAAAACTGCTGACACTTTCTGTTAACATGAGTCTCTCTTAGTTCCATACCTTATGTACATTCCTAGCAGTTTGCTGGCTTATGATTACATTTCCTTGGAAATTGGTGGTGCAAACATTCACATAAAACGATGGATGTATGAAAGTCTAACGAGGCCAAGATCTCTGACCTCATCATCTACGTTTAGTGGGAGAGCTCTGTTTCTTTTCTGGAAAACAAACCATCTCAGTTCACCATGGGGACAGCGACACGCTGTAACCTGTTCTCTAGCGTCCTTAACTTACAGAAACTTTACATACTTTCTCCCAAGACTTCTCCAGTTGTTATGAGCGCCTTTAATCAAACTAAACGATTAACCGCCCTAGCAAAGCTAATAACATTATACTTTATCATCTCTGCAAGAAGATGAGCTAGTGAGCGTGTAAAGCGCGAACATTTACGAACAGTTAGAATAAAACCCTGACTGAGGTAAATTGACAAGAAGCCGTATTTCACCGGTTACGTGTGATCGTTTGCCAGCTATCACACTGTCATTACTGCTCGGATTTCACTCTTTATGCTGTACGTCTATCACACTGTCGTCGCTGCTCTGGTTTCACTCTTTATGTTGTACGTCTATCACACTGTCGTTGCTGCTCTGGTTTCACTTTTTATGCTGTACGTTTATCATACTGTCTTCGCTGTTCTGGTTTCTCTCTTTATGCTGTACGTCTATCACACTGTCGTCGCTGCTCTGTTTTCACTCTTTATGCTGTACGTATTTAATTATATTTTGAAACCATTGTCCGGAACAGAAGCACTACTACCAGTCATTTCTCCACATTCCCAGATGGCACAACAGTCGATGCCAAAGAGAATGTTAGAGATAACCAAATTTTAGGCTAAGCAGCCAAAAATATGTCTTTGAGCAGAAGGGGAGGTGGGAGACCCTTGAGAGAAGGTGAGCGGGAACTGGGGCTAATCCCCAGTATACACCCCTTTCCACCTGAACCTCACCTCAGCCCACCATCCTTCTTCAAAATCCGGATTTATATCGATGCGGAGTGAATTATGAGGTGACGATCGACTGACAATTGTAAAAGTATTTGGTTCAACACGGAACACTTGTATAACTGAGAATAATTGATGGAGTGAAGGAAGAAATCAATTTCCGTCACGGGAGTAATCATGACGGTCATCCGTTAACGGCAAACTGCTGCCGCCACTGAAGTATCATGCCGAAGACAACACACATGACACCCCACCCAATCACATTATACTGACACCTGGCCAATTAGCCATGTTTCCTTGCTCTCACATCTCACTGGTGAGCGGCAAACGAGGCAGCAGCAATTACCATTTTTAAAGTCTTTGGTATGACCCGACTCGGGTATGACCCCAGCGTCTCTCGACTTCAAGGCGGACGTTCTAACCATTAGGCCACTGGGGCTTTTAAAATCATTGACCGCAATAAAAGCATCACCAAATTTCCTGGGGTTCCAGCCTTTTCTCCAAAACCCAAGATGACTCAACAGAAAGTATTGGAGATAAGTAAATTTTAGGCTAAGTAGCCAAAAATGTTTCTTTGAGCCGAAATTAAGTTGGGAGGCCCTTTTGAGAAAGTGAGCTGAAACCGGGGCTAATCCCCAGCATATTCCCTATCCCCCTCGGCTCCCCACCCCTCATTCTCTTTTACTACCCCGTTGTATATTCCACATAGAATGAAATTGTGGAAGACACTGCGGAGTGAATAACGAAGTGACGATACCTTGACAATTGTGAAAGCATTTGGTTAAACACGGAACACTTGATTAGCCGGGATTAAACGATAGTTGTGACGTCAAACTCTAGTTTCTATCTAAGGAAACTACAGCTAGAGTACACACTTATTCTGGAAAGTAGAGCCTCCATGGCCGAGGGGATTAGCACACCAGCGAGCCAATGCAATCGCTGTGAGTTACAGTCCAGCTCGTGCTGTCTTCCGTACGTGGAAAGACCTGCCAGCAACCTGCGGATATTTTCCGTCGTATAGGTGAAATATTCTTGAGTACGGCGGGAAACACCAATCAAATAAGTAAATATATATTCTGGAATGTACAGTACGACGGAGAACTTAGTGAACAGAGACACCAAAATCAACATTACATGGTGAAATTATGCACAGAACGCATTGCAGTACTTTCGTACAAGAAGAATCGACTGAGCGAACAGGAATGTACTGTTATTTTCTTTGTTACATAATCGACGAAGCGAAGGAAGAAGCAAATTCCTACAAGAGAGTAATGAATGTGCTTTAACAAAGTCCCGGAGATCCATTAACGGTTGATTTTACTCACAGTTTTGAAACTCTAGATGGGCGTTGTCTGAGCCCCAGTTACTCCAGGACCCGTATTTATCGAACGTCTTAAGACTTAAGTCAAAAGTTCACACACAGGTACAAATAAAATGCTTTGTTATAGAAAGTTTAAAATTTGTACACTGATTCTTTACTGCAGCACAATGTACTAACCACAAGTTGAGTACTTTCCTGTTCTGTGTTTGGCCTTTAAGGACTTGCAATTTATAACTTAAGTTGCTTGATAAATACGTTCCCGTCTGACTCACAACGAGAGGGAAATGTCCGCTATAAAGACTATCTTGTTGAAAACTGATTTCCCCCTCACTCCATCAATTATGTCTTGTTACACAAATCTTACGCGTTTAACCAAATGCTTTTACAATTGTCAGGGGATCGTCACCTCGTTATTATGGGGGAAGGGGCAGGTATGCTGAGTATTAGGCGCGGGGAAGGGGGAAGTATGCTTGGGATTGGCCCTAGTTTCCGCTCACCTTCTCTCAAGGGTCGACCAACCTCGCTTCGGCTCAAAGATGTATATTTGGCTGATTAGCCTAAAATTTGGCTATCTCTAGTACTCTCTTTGGCAACAATTGTACAGTCATCTGGGAATTGGAGAAAAGGCTGAAGCCCCTGGAGGTTTGTGATGCTTCTGTTCCGAACAGTGATTATATAATTAAAGATTTACAGCATAGAGAGTAAAACCAGAGCAGTGACGACAGTGTAATAGCTGGCAAATGGTCACACGTAACCTTTTGTCAATTTACCTCAGTCAGGGTTTTATTCTAACTGTTTATGTAAATGCATAAATAGTAGCAAATTACACGCATGACTTGAGTAGAATCAGTTAGAAAAATGCAGTGATGTTAATTGCAATTTATTAGACGTTATTGATATAGAATTACTCAAAATCCTGTGTTGTCATCACATTTAACATAAAATCACTTTAAATCAATAGAAAGGGTCAGGCCTTGGGGATACTTGGTCCACCATTAGGAATATAATATAGTTAAAGACGTACAGCATACAAAGTAAAAACAGAGCAGCGACGACAGAATGAGAGCTGGCAAATGGTCTCACGTAACGGATGACGACCTGCAAAAAAGAGATTGTTCTTTCGAGGTTACCGGCCCTGATAGCTCAGTTGGTCGAGTCTCCGCTTCGGGCGCGGTAGATCCAGGGTCAGTCCTGGGTCGAGTCATACCTAAGACTTTAACAGAGGAAGTTGTAACTTCCTCGCTTGGCGTTCAACATGAAAGGGATACTGCAACGACTGGTTGACCTGTATCGGTATAATGGCTCGGGCGGAACAGCTTACTTGCCTTCGGTAAGTCCTCTTAGTGAAGCAGCACTAGATAATAGAACTTCGGCCTGCAACAAGGAGGCACATTACACGTACATGCACTCTAAGGATTCCTTCGTCGTCATATGACTGAAAAATTGTTAAGTACGACGTTAAACCCCAATCACTCATTCACTCACTCACTCACTCACTGTTTCGAGGGTTAATAGTTTAAAGAAGGACACTTATAACAATTGAAGATGTCTTGAAAGAATTATCCTCTCTGATGAGGTCAAAGGTTAAGGTTCAACTTTCTTTTCAGTATATGTTACTTATGATGACAACGCGCCATGGTGAATACTTCTATACCAATGACATACAATAATTTGCAACCATCACTGCATTTTGTTTTAGCCAAGTGGGTCTTATAAGTTGATACTATCTGAGCATTTAGATAAACATTTAGAACAAAATTCATGCCGTCAGCTTTCATATTGAAAATCAATCGAACACCCTTGCCCTGCACATTCCTTATAAACGTCAAAGAGAAGACTGGACAGCATAGCCTAATGCTTGGAAGGTCGCGGGTTCGTTTGTTCATTTTCGTTATGTTTATAGCCGCTTTCAGCATGGTTTCATGTATACCACAGCTCTGCCTCTTTGTGGGTGACCTCAGTTCAAATGTCAACGCGTTTAAAGTGCTGGTTGATGACATCATATCGAAGATGCCAGACACGATGGCTCCATGTGGCCGTACATTGCGATGCCTATACATAACTTACGCTATAGATTCATCAGGTTTGCGTTGTCTAAGTGACCAACTTAAAGGAACTTTCAATCCCATACCCCTAAACGGGTTTAGCTCACACACAAAAACTTTTTTTAGAAATCGACGTTAACAGAAAAAAAAACATATACAGCATCCACTTCATTTGATAAACTGTTTTTCCTTTCGTGTCTTACAATTTAAATATGAGAGTTTTGAGTATATGATATTCCAGGAAGATCCTCTTATGAGGGAACAAGATGATCGTATAGCCTGTAAAGGCCACCGTCTTCATGGAAACAGTATTAGACCGATTTGCCTGTGTTAGGCTTGTATTTGGGCAATCTCTTTATTTAGATGGACAAGCTTGGAGCTGTCCACGCAAATTGCCAATATACATGTATTATTCTCCAAGTTATTTCTCAACCCAGGTTTGAACACAGATCCTGCACTTAGTATGTTCAGATAAAATTTATTTATTTATTTGACTTGTTCGTTGACACCATACTGATGAATTTTATGGGTGGAGGAAATCGGACTTTTTACAAGATACTTGTAAAAGTGTCCACGTATAGAGAACCGATATGCGCACCGAATTGGCAGCATATAAGCGGCCTTCAAGGGACGTTAAAAATGGCAAAAGATCATAGGCTCCTTGTCCATCGCCTATTATCTTGTAACCAATGCAGCTTGGTTTAAAAAAAAACACAATTCAAAAATTGTTTGACTTGTTATACATAAACATTGCTGCCTGTAACGAAATTATAGCTATGAACACAAAACTTGCAGCAGCCCAGGATGTTTCACATATTGATCTACTGTAGAGCCTGGCTCCCCTGCTAAATCCCGCACCACCCAACATATAGGGTCACGTACACGTAACATATACTTACAAGAGGTAAACAAACCCCTATATTTTATGTCACGTCCAGAATGGCTTCTCTAAAGTAAGTGAAAGTGTACAATAGAGCCATGGTCTAAATCCATATAAATGGTCCGACCGCTGTCTGAAGGTTGATTTACTGTCGTTAAACCCATTCACTGTGTTTTGTAAATCAGTGTGGTATAAAGGTTAGCAAAGCAACAGGGGCCGTGTGGTATATAGTTCGGCAAATCAACACGCGCCCCGCGTAAGGATCCTACGTAAATGATTTTCTCTATTTCTGCTATCAGAATCCCAGTTGTTTTCACATGGCCACTTTCGTTAACTTGAAAATGGTGTGCCACGTCCTGTGATACTCGGGGGGATGGCCAGGTGTACTTAATTGTCTGTCCGATATCAGTAGGTTTTCGGCACTGAGTTACAGTAGAGCAGCACTGTACATTGTGGTGGTTCGAAACCCGATGTCGTCGCATTGTGAAGAATTTATTCTATACTCAGGAAGTGTGATATTACTGTTACTTAAAACATTTTTAAATGATATTTACAAACCTGATAAAGTGGCAAGTGTAAAGTACTTACACATAGGGGTGTGTGTATGTGTAGCTCAGCGTGGAATGGTGAACTTTGGTAGTGGGAAATATCTCAATAGAAGACTTCCGCATGGACGGAGACACGTGGGACGTTCACCTTACGCCTCACTTCACCAGGCGTCTATTGGTATCAGTGAATCAATGCCAACACCGATGTGGTAACCGAAAAGATAATTCCACAGAACCTTAACGCTGACTTCCTCAAAGTTTATCCCCCACCCCCACCCCCCTGGTATTTCCTTTAGTGTCTCAGACGGAGAGCTAAAAATAATGAAGGTAATTTAAAAGAGCCTGGTGGACTGGCTACAGACCTCGTTTACTATTTTGGAAATGGCACTTGTCTTTCACACCTCGGACATATGAGGAGACGGCTTATACGTTTACATGACAAAATTAAGTCACAACAAACAACATTAATACCAGGTGATTTGACCCGAGCATCGTAGACTGTGGCTTTAAGTCAGAAGGTCTGTGGCGGTCGGTGGGCTCAGCCCGCTATTCCATACTCAAAAACCTGGCAATCAATGTGTATGAACAGTATTTTTAATCCATCATCGTTATGGTTAAGAATCTCCTCTCTCAGTCGTTAGGAGAAACTTTGTCTACAGCTGTTTTGGGAATTATTTTGCGGTTTTCAGTGAGTGAGACAAAAATAACTCCAAGACTGCAAACCACACGCTCTTGAATCGACCGCGAGGCTATTCAGATAAATTAAAAACCGTAACAAATGTGAGATGGACGCGTTGACACGATCCTATAAACATTTAACATTTTTGCTTATTTAATTAACGCTTCACACACACAAAAAAACACGTAAGTACCTCTCGTTTCAAAACCTCGTCGTCGTTGAGCAGTTTATTAAGCGATTCCCTTCCGCAGAAAATAATAGGAAAAGGAAAGGCTGAACTGACATGACGTATTCGACTACCTTTTGTGCTCGTTATATTGGTCTTTTTAGCAGATATTTCCATCCCTTAGTGAGTCAGGAGTACCTGGGCCTCAGACCACGTCGATCTGGAGAATGACACCAGTCAGTAAAATCCCCCGTTAACGGATGCCCGGGACTTTGTTAAAAGGCAATGAATGCTCTCTTGTCGGAAATTGATTTCTCCCTAGCTCTATCAGTTATTCCCGGTTATGCAAGTGTTCCGTGTTTAACCAAATGCTTTTACAATTGTAAGGGAGTCACTTCGTTATTCACTCTGCAGCGTCTTTCGGGATTTTTTTCTATATTGGAAGTAAGGCTAGGTTGTAAAGGAGGCTGGGCGGTATGGGTGGGGAAGGCGCGTTGAAAGGGGAAGTATTCTGGGGATTAGCCCCAGTTTCCGCTCACCTTCTCTCAGGAGTCTCCGAACATCACTTCGGCTCAAAAACAGGTTGTTGGCTGCTTAGCCTAAAATTTGGTTACCTCTAATACCATATTTAAAGCATTGATTGGTGTGTCCTTTGGGAATTTGGAGAAAAGGTTGGAGTCCTCTAATTTTTAGTAACGCTTTTGTTCCGGGGTATTAAGAGGCTAGCGCGTGAGATTGTGTGAGGCAACTTTCCCACCAATGATTTCCACAGATCCATCCGCGCAGATGATTTTTTTCTTGGATATTTTTTAAAAAAAGGAATAAAAGTAAAATGTTGCGAGGGCGGTTAATCGTTTAGTTTAGTGAAAGGCAATGATGTCAACTGAGGACGTGTAGAGAAAATTCGGGAACAGTTTTCACACTCGGCTTTCTGATTGTGTCTAATTCTGCTTGACCCGGGACTCGTACAGTGTATTTGTCGTGTTGAATTAGATCTCCAAAGATTCATATATGCAACGGGTGCTGGTGATTTACAGAATAAAGAATGTTACTACAATCCGGGCGAGTTGAGATTTATCACACTTGCATTTCTATTAAAGAAACAAAACCAAGTGATCTCCCTCGATACGCAGATGATGACGTCAGAGTGAGTTCACAAGAAATAAACAAACCCGTATATCTTCAGTCACGCCTGCAATTTTTTTATTTAAATTAGTAAAATTTCCCAAAGAATCAGCTGCCTCAATCCAAATAAATGGCCCGAACGCTGTCTTGTGGTTGATTCGCATTTGTCATGGTCGTAAAACCGAACAACTGTGGTTTGTAAATCAACCTTGTATAAGTCAAGATAAGAAAACGACGAATATGGCGGATAAAAAAGTACTTATGAATAATTTCCTGCATCTCAACTATCAACATACACCATTTCGGAGGCCTAGTGGACAGTACATTGGATGTGTGAATGTGTAGCGTGAGGGAGATTGCTCAGCTCAGCGTGGAATGATGAACTTTGCTATTGGGAAAAATGTCAACAGAAGACTTCCGCATGGACGGAGACACGTGGGATGTCACCTATAGCCCCACTTAACCAGGCGTCCAGTGTTATAGGTGAATCAAAAAGAACACCGGTCGGGACTTCGACTCAGCCGTTAAGGTTAGGGTGCTCGTCCTTCAATTGCTAGGACAAAATTTGCCCATAGCGGTTTTTGGAGGTGTCTGATTTAGTTGCCGGAACAAAAATAGCTCCAAGACTATAAACCACAAGCTCTTAAATCAACCGCGAGCACATTCAAATAAACCAATGGCCATAACAAATGTAAGGTGGACGCGTTAACACGATGCTATAAACAGGTAAGATTTCTGCTTTTTATGTAACAATTTACCCACAACCAAGCGCACAAGTACATCTCTTTTGAAAACCATGTCGTCGTTGAACAGTTCATTAGGCGATTCCCTTCCGCAGAATAAAATAGGATAGGAAAGGTTAAACTGACATCACGACTTCGACTACCGTTTGTGCTCAATATATTGGTTTTATCAGCGGATATTTCCATCCCGTAGTGAGTCAGGAGTACCTGGGGCTCAGACAATGGGAATCTGAAGAATGCCACCAGTCGACAAAATAAGCCGATGTGTGGGACTTCGTTAAACGTAATGATTACTCTCTTGTCGGAAACACATTTCTCCCTCACACCATCAAGTATTCCGAGTTATACAAGTGTTCCGTGTTTAACAAAATACTTTTGTGTGTGTGTGTGTGGGGGGGGGGGCTGCTGGGTGTGGGGGGGGGATGCGAAACAAAACCAGGTGATCTCCCTCGATACGCAGATGATGACGCCAGAGTGAGTTCGCAAGAAATAAACAAACCCGTATATCTTCAGTCACGCTCGCAATAATTTTTTTTTTTTAAATTAGTAAAATTTCCCAAAGAATCAGCTGCCTCAATCCAAATAAATGGCCCGAACGCTGTCTTGTGGTTGATTCGCATTTGTCATGGTCGTGAAACCGAACAACTGTGGTTTGTAAATCAACCTTGTATAAGTCAAGATAAGAAAACGACGAATATGGCGGATAAAAAAGTACTTATGAATAATTTCCTGCATCTCAACTATCAACATACACCATTTCGGAGGCCTAGTGGACAGTACATTGGATGTGTGAATGTGTAGCGTGAGGGAGATTGCTCAGCTCAGCGTGGAATGATGAACTTTGCTATTGGGAAACATGTCAACAGAAGACTTCCGCATGGACGGAGACACGTGGTACGTTCACCTATAGCCCACTTAACCAGTCGTCCATTGGTCTAGGTGAATCAAAGCGAACTCTGGTCTGGTGACCAAGGAAACAATTCCACAGAACGTCAGCGCTGACTTCCCCACGACGTATCTTCCTGGTATTCCCTTTAGAGCTTCAGAGGTAGAGTTGAAAATAATGAAACTAATTTAAAAGATTGTCGCATTGTATACCGATCTGCTTTCCTATTATGGAAATGGTTCAGATAGTTTAATTAATTGCAGTTTACATCACTGAAATTTGTTTTTCTATTTACACATTTTCATAAACAGTTAGAATGAAATCCTAGCTGAGGTAAATTGACAAGAGGCTGTACTTCACCGTTTACGTGTGGCCATTTGCCAGCCGACAAACTGTCGTCGATGCTCTGGTTTTAATCTCTATGTTGTACTTCTTTAGTAATATTAACAATGATAAGGCGATCAGCGGAAACTGCTGATACGTTAAAGTGACAAAATTAAGTGACAATAAATAACATTAATATAAAGTGATTTGACGAAAACGTTGTAGACTACAGCTTTAGGTAAGAGGGCATACAGCTGACAGTGGGCTAAGCCCGCTATTACATACCCATAAACCTGGTAATCAATGTGTTTGAAAACGTATTCCAGTTGGGACCTCGCCGCAGCCGTTATGGGTTAAGAATCTCGTCTGTCAGTCGTTAGAAGAAACTTTGTCTACAGCTATTTTGGGCCGTATTTGGTTTAGTGGTCCGGGAATAACACCAAGACTACAAACCACACGCTCTTAAATCCACCGCAAGGATATTCATATTAATTAAAAACCGAAACAAATATGAGATGGACGCGTTGACACGATGATATAAACAGTTAACATTTTTGCTTTTTTAATTAACGCTTCATACACAAAAAAAAACAAACGAAACAAGTAAATACCTCTCGTTTCACAACTTCGTCGTCGTTGAGCAGTTTATTAAGCGACCTTTCAGCAAAACAAAAAGAAAAACAAATAGGAAAGGAACGGCTATACTGGCATGACGCCTTCAACTCACTTTTGTGCTCGTTATATTGGTCTTTTTAGCGGATATTTCCGTCCCGTAGTGAGTCAGGAGTACCTGGGGCTCAGACCACGTCGATCTGGAGAATGACACCAGTCAGTAAAATCCCCAGTTAACGGATGCCTGGGACTTTGTTAAAACGCAATGATTGATCTCTTGTCGGAAATTGATTTCTCCCTAGCTCTATCGGTTATTCCCGGTTATACAAGTGTTCCGTGTTTAACCAAATGCTTTTACAATTGTCAGAGAATCGTCACTTCGTTATTCACTCTGCATCGTCTTTCGTAATTTCTTTCCGCATTGGATATAAAAACGGTTTCTAAAGGAGGGTGTTGGTGGGGGAGGGAGGGAGTATTCTGGGGATTAGCCCCAGTTTCCGCTCACCTTCTCTCTGGAGTCTGCGAACATCGCGTCGGCTCAAAGACTGGTTGTTGGCTGCTTAGCCTAAAATTTGGTTACCTCTAATACCATCTTCAAGGCATTGATTGGTGTGTCCTTTTGGGAGTTTGGAGAAAAGGTTGGAGTCGTCGGATTTTTTGTGACTCTTCTTTTCCGTGATATTAAGAGGCTAGCGCGTGAGATTGTGTGAGGCAACTTTCCCACAGATGATTTCCACAGATCCATCCGCGCAGATGCTTTTTTTTTAAATATATTTTTATGGAGCAAAAGTATAATGTCATTAGCCTTACGAGGGCAGTTAATGGTGTAGTTTAGTAAAAGGCGGTCATAACAACTGAGGACGTGTAGAGAAAATTCGGAAACAGTTTTCATACTCCGTGACTGTGTCTGATTACGCGTGAACCGGGGCTAGGGGCAATCTATTCATCTTGTATTATATCGCCATATTGCTGAAGAATAGGAATGGCTGTTCCCTTGCATATTTATAAGCACTGGATGCTGGTGGTTTGCAGAATGAAAAAATGTCGCTTCATCTGGGCGAGTTGAGATTTATCACACTAGAATTTTAATTAAAGAAACAAAACAAGATTATCTCCGACGATAGACGGGCGATTACGTCAGAACGAGTCTGCAAAAGACATACAAACCCGGATGTTACGCTGGTAATGAGTTTTCTAATTTATAATAATTAATGCTCCGAAGGCTGTCTGATAGTTGATTTACATTTGCCGTGGATGTGAAATTGAGCAAGGTGCTTTATATATCATCCTGTAATAGGTCGGGGCAGGAAGACCAGGCTTGTGGCGAATGAAAATGTACGTGTGGATAATTTGTGTCCCTTCTGCTATAAGGCTAGACCATTTCGGTGGTTTAGTTGTTAGCACGGTGGCCTAATGGTTGGAGAGTTCGCCTCGATGTCGGGAGAGCTAGGATCAAACCTGGGGCGGATCATATGCCAAAAATATTAATTTGTGCTTTCTCGCTTGACGCATTGAGAGGATTATATCAAGGAAACAAGACAGGGTTGGGTGTCAGGCCTGGCGGCACTGACCTGGGTGGGGTGTCAGGTCTGGCGGCATTGACCTAGGTAGGGTGTCAGGTCTGGTGGCATCGACCTGGGAGGGGTGTCAGGTCTGGCGGCATTGACTCGCCCTGCCACAAGAAGAGACAGTATACATAATAATACAAATAATATAAGAAATTTATTTAACAAGAGATTTATATAACAAACATAAATAGATCATGTATGCATGGTTTTGAATAAGAATACTTGATGTAAACTGCCAAAATATCCATAGTATATCAAAATGACCGCTAAGCTCTTTTAAATCTGTTATACGGCTGTTAACAGCACCATATGGCTGTTGTTTTTAAATTGAATAAATATAAACATAAATTTACTTTGATAAAAGGTAGTATCCATGTCTGTTCTTTGTTCCAACAGCTCTCGCTGCTTCTTTAAAATCCTCTATCATTGTAAAATACTTCTCCTTCGGAATGAAAACTTTCTCGCAAACTTCATATTTCTTATAAAGCGCCTCTATAAACTGGTTTTCATAAGATTCTGCCATGGTGATATCTTGTAATGGTTGTAACAGAATGATTTATGGCAAAATTCTGTTACAATGCAGGTTATATGGGAAACTTTTCTAAGCCATAGGTTTGCAGGATTAAGAAGTCACTTTGGGTATAAAGCCCCTGGAGGGAAGACACAGTTTTGGGGCTTAATTGTCATGTGCTAAGGGATTAAGAAGAAGTCATTTGGAGAAGCCACTCACTTTGGGTATAAAGCCCCTGGAGGAAAGACACAGTTTCGGGGCTTAATTGTCATGTGCTAGGGGATGAAGAAGAAGTCATTAGGGGAAGCCACTCACTCTGGGAAGCCACTCTCACTTTGGGTATAAAGACCCTGGAGGAAAGACACAGTTTCGGGGCTTAATTGTCATGTGCTAAGGGATTAAGAAGAAGTCATTTGGGGAAGCCACTCACTATGGGAAGCCACTCTCACTCTTAAGAAGTTTTCATCTGGCGTGTTTAAAAAGGCCATATTACAACTGTAACCACTGTGGTACTTGTTCTATGATAGTAAAATCATACCGGTATCGAGATCAAAGTAATCAGATAAAAACAACATTGTCGTTTTATGTGTTACACACATTGCCTGGTTTGCAGAATTTGCATTCAGGCATTTTGCCCAGAAGAAAGGCACGATTTTTTCGTGTAATGACTGGAATTTTTAGTCATCACTCGTATTGCCTGGTGCTCACAGGCACTTTACGAAATGACTGATTTGTTTAGTCATTACGCGTAATGGCTGATTACACAGATTGACTGTAACATATACACTCTTTATTGTTATATGACTGAGAACTTGCTAGTATAATTAAGACTTACAGGATGGAGAGAAAGGCCAGAGGTGTTACGAAAGTGTGACAGCAGGCAAATTCTCACACGATGTGTTTTTGTTAAGATTTTTCTCTACTGGCAGAACTAGAATTTGAAACTATTCAACGGTTCCACATTTTTACATGGGACAAAAAAAAGACAACAACAACGCCGAATCAACTCATTCATACATTCATAAGGTCTATGACTTCAGTACAATGTACAATGATTTTACTTCAGCCAACCAGCTCATTCATGATGACTTTCTCTCCCGTCGTATATAGATATATCAGCAGCCTGTTGTTCCCCTCCCGCAGTAGTGCGTGAAATTTCAATCAGATAAATAAATAATTAAATACGGTTGAAGTCAGAAAATGAAGAACTTAAAATTTAAATCGCACAAGTCTGCATTTGACTGATTGATTTATTTGGAAAAAGGGAATGGTACAGGAAAAGAACGCTGACCTTGGCAACTTTTACCACACATTTATACCGGCAAACCAGATGGGACAGTTTGTAGACTTTATATTGATTTTTACTACATTTTGATAAGTAAAACTGTACCTATTTTATTTGATAATGTTGAGAACTTCGAGTATATCATGTGAGTGTGACATTTGTGCTTTATCAAGTTATAGTTCTAGCTTTGATAAGAATTCTGAATTTGCATCTGTAACTGTTTTGTAGGTTTGTATTTAGCACGACTAGACAAAACCATATAATCAGTCGGTATTACCATAATACTCTTCGTGTCTTCTAACTGTAATCTTTAAATTTGTATCAGAGATGTAGTTGTCTTTACGAAAAGATTAATCCATTTCTATGCTAAGTATAGGAGAAGCAGAGTTAAGCACTTATCAAAGCTTTCTGATGTCCTGCGTAGTGCAATCTGTTATTTTTGTCGAAGAGATCTTTAGCCGGTTTGGATATCCTAATCACTCTAGGTCACTCCAAACATGCGCAGTACAATTGATCATGTCCTGTTCTAAGCGGATTTTTATATCTTAACACTGAATGTCTGACTTGTTTATACTGGATTTGAAAGTGAATAAAAGGGGAGATAAAATTGTAATAAAAGAGACCATACCATCACTTATCTGGAATGTGCACTATCTTTCGCCATATACATTAACATCCGTCTCGGAACCGTGTCGTCATCTCGTTCCTCCATTATTGTCTTCTCGTTCCTCCATTATTGTCTTCTCGTTCCTCCATTATCGTCTTCTCGTTCCTCCATTATTTCAAAGCTGCTGGCGTATAAACCCAAAATTCAAAGTATACTCCTTTCGCTTTACATCAAAAAGGTAGAGAACGACGCATGCGCTGTAAAAAATGTTGACTCAGGGCGACGTTGAGGACAACTTGATGAGAATTCAGGTGTGTGTTAAGAGATCCCCGACTCGTCTTTAGCGTCAAGACCATGCATCCCATATATTAAACGAGTCGAAACAGCTTTTCGTTTTGACATCATTAGTCGAGGGCTCATGCTGGCTTCCTCTCCGGGTGTACGTTGCCAGCAGCCTGCGGATGGTCTTGGGTTTCCCCCGGGCGCTGCCCGGTTTCCACCCACCATAATGTTGGCTGCCGTCGCATAAGTGAAATATTCTTAAGAAAATAAATAAATAGTGGAAGGCAAGACGCCTCTAGAAGAGCTTCATGAAAGACCACACGTGACCTGATCGTCCAACAAGGTTGTGATATGAACAAAAGCAGTAAATGTGTAAAATTACCCAACAGAAACTCGTAGTGAACCTTCGACACGCATGACCTGGCAATTAACTGGCCATAAAAGATGACTGCTACCTACGATTTTGGAGTAACGACGACCAGCACGGTTTTACTTCTCATTTTGACGAGATTTTGCCCATGTGTTCGGTCCTAATGCTTCAAAACCCAAGAACCTTTACTGATTTAAGCACAAAGCGTCATTAAAGGTGGAGATATAAAAATTATGTAAACTTCAGATGAAAGAGTGTGAAAAGTTTTTGTAAATATATTTTTGGCATTTTTCTTTAAAGAGAATATGACATCAGCAATTTTTTTAGGGTTGGTATTTTTTAGTATATTTATATTTTGAATATATTCATAAATATTATCATAATTTAGATTAAATGTATGTATTTGGATATAAACAACAAATTTTCATTAATATAAATTTATTACACATGAATCACATACTTATTTAGAAAGTTTATTACGTAAATATGGTCTCTACCAATACTCACCATACAAAAATATTTCAAATACCTTCTTCTCTGCAAGGAAAAATCGAAAAAAAAATTGGAGATCATATATGCATATGACTTTTCATCTGAAATATGCATCATTTTCATGTTTTCTTTATAAACATATACTGCATAGATTATATTTAAATTAAACATGTACAGGTAGACCTATGTTGATGTTTAATTCTTGGGCATGATGTTTAACAATAAACAAGTCTTTTCTGTTGTAAACCGTAACTCTATAAAAGCTTCTAGCATGTAGTAGACGGATTTGTTTATTTATTTAATTATTTGATTGGTGTTTTACGCCGTACTCAAGAATATTTCACTTATACGACGACAGTGCAGTAGACAGACACAGATCAAGGATCATGGAGGAAATATAGGGCTTCCATTTAAGTGTATGAATAATTTCGGATTCGATTAATGAACCGCAGGATCGCGCCATTCGAGTCTGGGCATATGACATAGCCCTTGGTACACTTTGTCTGTTTCTTTGTCTAGGGAAACAACGTGGTTACGTAAGCCTTGGACAGCCCCGCTCAGTTTAAGGAGGCAGTAAATAGGGTCTGTCCTATTTTACGAAGGCCAAGGTATCAACGGCATCACCATTTCGATCCCCGACAAACCCTAGATGACCCGGCAGAATTGTATTTGACATTCCCACCTGCTGGGGCGATTTTTACGGGGTAAAAGGACCCTGTTTTTACTTAACCTGCAAACGTTCATATCAGAGATAGTATTGAACTCTTTCTGTGCTTAGCACACACCATCATTCCATTAGGCCAGCGTGCATACACCTGACTGGCGTGCGTGACTTAGTTAAGTTACAGTGTGTTTGATGTAGTGTATGCTTACCCTGGAAGGGTCATAGAACCCCCGCACAAACACCCCCTTATGTCCCACGGTAAGCGTTTACTGTTTTCAAAAACATCGACTTATAGCCGTTCGCGACTTCGTGTCACGACCGGGCCGCGAGCTTTGCCATACATAAAGGCACCCACCCGTAATGCTCGTTACATATGTCACGCAATTATCGATTCGGACGATTAATGCTGACTAGGTTGTTAGAACAATTCTGGTCTCTTACACTGAAAAAAAAATTCTGTTGAAAATGATTGCTCAGTTTGTTCTTCAAACGCTGCTGTTTTGCGACTTTTCTGGGGCACATTGTTGACAATTCAACTACTTTGGTACAGCACCAGAAACAATAATGGGTTGAAAATTTTGTGTTGTTCAGTGTTTATATCAGATGTCACAGATGTTGTTATTCTGTTCCGGCCGCAATGATGACGATACAACCGTTATAGTACACTGAAAATAACATTCTGTTGAAACCAGTATTTTGTTGAAAATAATTCCTAAAGATGTCATTCCAAACGTCCTATGGATCTTTTAATGTGATTGTATATTAAATGTGATGACAACACAACATTTTGAGTAATTCTAGACCAGTGACGTCGAATAAATTGCAACTAACACCATTTACATGAACAATTAGAATAAACCCTAACTGAGGTAAATTGTCATGATACTGATTTCATCTGTTACGTGTGATAATTTGCCACCTATCACCCTGTCATCACTGCACTGGTTTTGCTCTATGCTGTATTTATTTTTAAGATTTCAATCCTGTTTTGATGATTAATGTTGGCGGCATTACCATCGATTCAACGGTCCCGGTACACATAAGGCAACTGAAAATAATTTGAATATAAAATTGCTGAATATTTGTGAACCTCTCAGATAATGCGGGGTTCAAACTATGCACCCAAAGCATTGTAAACATGATAATACTCTGAAAAACTGAAAGATACTGTTGAAAATAAATTGTTCAAGAATAGGTTTCATATATTGAGATTCTGTTTATACGACAATTATTGGAGACGACATTGCATCTCACCCATGCAATAAAAACAATAGCTGCGCCAAAAATACTTTCTCAAGAATTTATTATGATATATTGCGATTTGCAATACGATAATTATGTTGACAGCATATCTGACAATTCAACCGCTCTGATAAACTGAAAAGGTTTCAGTTAACAGTAATTGATCGGTGTATTCGTTAAGAGCGTCAAGTATTTTGTGATGTTTTTCGTTCGAGCACGACGTTTACATATGTTACACTAAAAATAAAATTCTGTGAGAAACGCAAATGGCCGTGGGTTTCAGGCTCTGCCTAGTTTCGTCTCACCATAATGCAGGCCGCCTTCGTATAAGTCAAATATTGTTGAGAGCGGCGTAAAACACCAATCAAATAAATAAATAATAAATAAATTCTGCGAGAAAATATTGGACTTCTTTTATTCTAGGATATATAGATTATTAAAATCGGAGGATTAGTTCATCCGTGGAAGCCAACGCGTGACACACAGATAGACGAAAATATCCAAATCAATGAGAATAGTTTCGCTAATTAGTTGAGAAAACAAATGCTATACTGGAGGCCTCCGTGGCCAAGTGGTTAGCGTGCTAGCGCACACAATACCTCAATAACTTCTCACCAGTGCGGATGTTCTGATGCGTCGCTGTGATGCTGTCGCCACCGTAGGAGGGAGGGTCCTTTAGCACAGAAACTTTGAAACCTTGAGAACAAGCTCAAAGGGAAGTTTCAGTTTTAAAATACATATAATAAAATTTGAAATCGGCCAACATCACAGAGGAGAGATGGCAATTTTTAGAGTGTAGTTACTGGGTCGATTTTGAGATTCCGTCAACACGATCTCCTCGATCAGCCGCCAATCCCCGGGCTGTTAGACAACGGGATATAAACCCTGTTCGAGTGCTAAGTCAACATCCGCTTACTCTGTTACGCAGGCTCTTTGGGACGCACCAGTCGCTCCTCGGACAAAGCCGGAGTTACCGTCAATTGGCAACGTCCACGACAAAGCGACGAGAGCTTCGTTAAATGAGAAATACGAGTGTCTTTCGCTACTCCAACAGCCGGATATAAATACCGCGTTGGTAGCTAATTGGTTTAAAAATATAGTCCCGTTGCTATTTTCGAACATGCGGAATAAAAATGATATTTTTCCCTCCGGAAGTGCTGTATTTGATGATGATATTTGATACTTGGTACGAGAAATGTACGGACAAATGACCAAGATGTCAATAAAAGTGGCGTTAAGGAAACGAAGTGTGCGGTTCACAAAGTCACTCTTCAAGTCCGAATGGACAGGCCATTCATTTCCTGTCGTCATGTAGGCGGGGCGCTGTCCGTTGGTTGATATGTTGAGAGACTACTTGTCTCCATGAATGACGCGGCAGCTTTCGAGGCCTAGCGAGTTATAAGCATGGCGCTATATGCGCCTGAACTGCCAGACAAGACTGCAAAAAATAGCCTTAATGCAAACTGCACGCCGGAACTATAGTAACTAATACGCAGCCTCATAAATCTCTTAGTTTCCACCTGACTGCAGATGTCGCCTCGATCTTAGACGAATACTTCTTATGTTGCACTCAAGATAATAAACCAGATCAAAGATGTCTGCACTTTTCTCATCAGTTTTCAGAGCATTTAACAATTCTCTAGATATAAAATTTGACAATGTTGTCTACTGTCTGTGTGTAATGAGAGGTCACCATTTGTGACTTCGGTGTCTAGATTTACCACTATGTTACAACTTCACTAACAAGACAAACGTGGATTTGAACTATACATTCAAACGAGTTTGGAGAAAAAATACGAAGAGAAGAACAGTGTTCACATAGGACGATGAGAAGTACAGTGTTAACATAGGACGAAGAAAAGTACAGCGTTAACATTGGACGAAGAGAAGTACAGCGGTAACATAGGACGAAGAAAAGTACAGCGTTAACATTGGACGAAGGGAAGTACAGTGTTAACATACGAAGAAGAGAAGTACAGTGTTAACATAAGAGCGAAACAGGGATTTTATTTACAAGGAAAAATATTCCAGTTCAACAAGGTCGACTCGCCTTTTTAAAACGCATGTGAAGATAATTCGTTACCATCCAATTAAAGGGACGTAAACTATCACCCACCGATACGAGACAGTCATCACCATTAGATCTCGGTCAGATCCACTTAAGCTTATAATGCACTCATTTGCAATTCAAGGTCACTCAAGGTCATTCACTGGCTCGTGAACATCCGGACTACGACTGACCCTTGAAAATCACACATGGCCAATCAAAATCATTCATTGACTCGGAACATCCGGCAACGTCTGTCCCTTTAATAAAAGTCATACAAGGTCACTCAAGTTCATTTACTGTTCATGAAGATTGTTTTTATACAGTTTTCTGAAGTTGTTCACTTCTGTACACACTCATACCGTACAAATGCAACTAAAACATAGGATATATTAGGATAACAGATAGTATCGCAGCCTTAATCAATCGTAGATGCATTCAAAGTTTTAGTCCCTCTGAATGCGCTCTTCAACGGGCCAGCATTCAAGCACATTTGCATATTTCGAGCCTGCCGGCATATCCAGTGATTTTTTTCTCAAATAGATAGGCTTAGTCACGGACAGGAAGTAAAATCTGGGCCTTCCAAATTCGAAAGTCCGAAAAGGAAACAATTCCGGAAACAGACTGAGTCTATTCGATTATATCAGCACTTCTGTTTTTAATCTTTGTGTGCAAAAACTGTCATAAAATATGTGCTCATTAAAGTCCTTTTAATTCTGCTTTCCTGTTTGTGTAGAGCATTCACGGTTCGTGCGAGGAACCAAATGTTCCGAAATTCCCTAGGATGTGTCCAATTTTTTCAGTGGACGGAAGATGATCCAAGGAATTTTTGACTTCCGAATCTCTGAGAGAACATAATCCTTTTTCTTGGATGTTCTGTACAAGAAGTGGAGACTGTGAAGCTGACATCGCTTTTGTTCTTTCGGCTTCCAAGTCCGGGTCCGCAGCTCGTCGAAGTTTACTAAATGTGACATAAATGAGTACAAAAAGTCCGATTGCGAGGAAAACCAAGGCCAAAAACCCAGTGATAATGTACACGTAAGTTGAGGGGATGACGCCAACATCTGGGACGTCGGGAACTCCCGGCATCCCCAGTACTTCCGGTATTCCAGTTACTTCCATCGGTGACTCTGTGAATTCCTTGTGAAGAAAGAATAAAATATATTTAGTTGTTTCATTGTTTTGTTTGTTTGTTTGTTTGTTTATTTTTTTTTTTGGCGGTGGGTGGGGGGCGAAATACAGACAGTAGCCTAGGGTAACTGTCTATAAACCGTTCACACGAATCCTTGGGCAGGGAATTTCTATTGGGTGATACTGGTGGGTCCGTTTACCCAGGGGTACATCGTGGAAGCAATATATCTTTCCGAACTGTCAATCAAAAACACGCAATTGACCGGTCATAAGCAGTATTGTTACAAACAGGTTAAGCGGATGTCCCACACATTGGTTTGAAATGATTATTCTTTCTGTTTTGTCATGCTGTCACAATTGCTTTCACCGGGAATGGAATGAGAAGTAACGTTGTCACGAGAAAGGGTGGTGGAGGAACACTGGATGTGTTGGATCCCGCCATATGGAGTGCAAGTCTGCGTCGGGAGTGGTCTGTCAGTCTGTCAGTAACTTATCAAAGTGAGTTAAACAGAACAAAATGAAGCATATTTGTTTTCCATTATACTTCAAATGCCCGTTTTACAGCTGTGTACATTTCTCACATAAACGATGTATTAAAAAGCTATGAGTTGCGGGAACCTTCGGGAGGCCTATTTAATAAATTATTCCAAAGGACGACAAGTCCAGTGAGGTAGGGATTTCGAATCCATAGCTCACATGCTCCCCTGCAGACTTTTAGGATCGCTTGAAATTGCATGTCATGACACATTGAGCTTACCCTATTTACCGTATTCCAGAGTGGAATTTCGGGGTTGATAGGAATAACATCATTCAATCCTAATTCTAGACCACTTCCTGCCACCACTGTGAATAAAAAAACAAACGTATGGAAAAACATTAAAGATCATGTTGGAGGTTTGAATATAATCATTTCATTGAAGACTTCACGTAATATGAGGACGATTATCGTTTGGGAGTGGAGAAAACCTGATTGGCCAAAAGCAAGCCATCTACAGGCCATTGAAAACGAAGTTATTACAAGACATATGAAACGCTTTATATTGATTCTTTAATATGTATTTTAGAATGCGTCCTAACATATATAAGTACAAAAAAGTCTTTTCAGATTTCTTCGTGGGGTGTAAAAATGGCTTTAAACATCATTCAAATCAAATTTTACAGAAATGAGTCCGAATCTGAGATGACGCAGACTTTCCAAACAGATATATGGAAGTATTCGTGCATTTATTATAGTGCCAGGTGTCAAAATCTAACATCAGTTTTTCTTCAGTCACCAAACGTTTTCCATGGATGCCGGTTTTTCTATGACAATGAAGTAGTATAGCATGTTCAATTTAAAAGGCCCTAAAACCTGGAATATTTCTTAAAAATCATAAATATTCCAAACGTGTTTATTTGAAGGTATTAGTTTACTGTTGCAATGTCTGTCCAAGATGTCGTTAGAAATGTAAGCGTTTAACATGGTATAGAAAATCCTAAAATTTATCTAGCTACAGGTTTAAAGTACGTTTAACCCTATTCTTAGGTCTCACGACGCCAGACTTTTTATTTATTTATTTATTTAAAAAATAAAAGAGTTTTAGGCCGTACTCAAGAATATTTCACCAAGCCACCGTGTCACCTAGGGCACATACTACGCCGGACGGCACCCAGGCTTATCAGAACCCCGGGGTCAACCACCCCAACTATAAAATGGATTCGATCCTGCAGCGGCCGGAATTGAACCCGTGCCAGTTCTTGGAAAGCAGTGGCGGGCATAATATGACCACTTGACTAACGACAGCTCGAGGAAGTCCACTCCAAAGAGACCTTGTGTTAACGGCTGGTCGTTCTAGAATCATTTCCTTGCGTCAAGGAACAGATAATTTAATGTCAATTTAGAGCCATGGTGCTTGAGTAATGGGGCAGATTGATCCCAGATTGCGAGTGGGATTTGTCTCCTCCCCCGCATTTGTGCTCCAATCGGTACTTCATCCAAAGTGGGTGATGTATCTTGTTGGGCAGGATGGGGCTCAGAACTAAAAAAGAGACTGATGAGTGAACAAACCAGGTCGTCTCCTTCCAGACTGTTTAACAGCTGATGATAATGGTTAGAATAGACCACGGGCAAAAGATTCGTTTGTCACTTGGGACGTCCCGTTCTGCGCGGATCGAAGTGCATTATGGGTAAATCGATTGGACAATAATGACGTCCGACATCTTCGCAATATATAGAAACAAATGGAATTACAGGCCATGCAGTTAGGGACTTCCTCCGAGAGGGGTAAACGGATTAGATCTCCATCACTCCTAAGTCATTTGGGCAAAAACAGGCAGTAAACAGTAAAATGTTTAACCATTCAGAGTATAAAAGCTGACGGTGCAAAAACATGAAGCCAACTCCATTCATATGACCGGAAGAGATAATTGCGTTTAAGGTCTCAAAAATAGCCAGATCGCCATATGTTATCTTTTCGGGGGACTGTGCGGGTAATTCTCAAATGAAGACGTCAGAAATATATATCACTTGGGACACAGTATCGCTCAATTATGCGACAATGATAAATAACGAGGCAGCGCTTCAGATCAAATGCGGCAATTTATTGTGCGATATTTTATATTCACCTTTTATTTCATTATATGCTTTTAACGTCACACTTGGGGCTCACTCATTCCTTAGAACTCGAGAGAGATAAAAATCAGGTAACATGTTTCACAGGAACAGTCAAAGTGTACACAATAATATAACAAAACTTAAGCTTAGAGAGCAAAACCAGAACAACGACTGTGTCATGATTGGCAAATGGTCACACGTAACCGGTGAAATACGACCTCTTGTCAGTTTACCTCAGGTATAGGATTTTATTCTAAATGAACACTTGAACACTCCCTAGCAACATGGCTTAAAGCCGAATTATGTGAAAAAAAACATAAATGCAGGGACCGATCGCGGGGGAAATCGTGAATTTAGACATTTTGTGACAGTATACCTTATATATCCTGCGCTATGTTGCTCCAGGTCCAATGTTAAAGCGGGCATTACACTCTTGCAGACAATGCCAATTCAAAGTCTCGATCAGACGGTCGGGGCTGAGGATCTTTGATCGAAGTGTTGCAAGCATATTTATATTTATTTACTGGATTGTTGTTTTACGCCCTACTCAAGAATATTTCACTGATACGACGGCGGCCAGCATTACGGTATAAGGAAACCGGGTAGAGCGCGAGGCAAATCCACGACCATCCGCACGTGTCTGTAAGACCTTCCCACGTACGGCATGTGTTTGTACTGACTGACTTACCGACTGGCGTTGAACGCCGTCGTATTTGCTAGATCTTGTCGTTTGTGTGACAATTTCGTCAACGTCACAAGTTCTTATAAGAAAACCTAGTATATCAAAATAATACATCAAACGCGCTGACTGTAAGTATTTTTTACAATCTGTAATAAATCTCTCTTGTAAGTAAATATGGACGACGTTGTTTCAGAATAGTACGTATTTCCGCTTAGGCTGGGACTAGGGGCCCGAGGGGAAACCACGACCATCCGCAAGTTCATCCCAGGCATTCCCATGGAGAGAAAGCCAGCATGAGCTGGGCTCACAGCGACCTAGGCTGGCACACTAACCAAATACCCCGAATCTCCGTGTTAGTGGGTTATCTGAGCATGCATGTTTACAATATCAACATGTAGATAAAATCCAGGTCTGCCTATAATCTGACCGAGTTTATTTTCATTATGAGAATTTCTGACTTCGTAGTATGTACTACGCAGTAATTCGACAAAAGCATCAAAAGGAAAATTTCATGCATCCATCCATGTTTTCAAAAAATGTTAAAGACTTAGCCAGTATCATTATCATAACCGTGCGCGCTACTTCTATAACATCAAATTCCGTGAAAAGGGGATTGTATATTCATCGTATTGAACACAATCGTCATGTTAGATATATTCCAATCAATACACAGCTGAGATACATATTTTCGATTACCGGTAACGACAACTTTTAAAGTCGCACTGTACACCATGCATTTGTGTGTTGACCCAGGTATCTTAGTTTATTTTCGTTCGTATCACTTTGGTGTGTTGTGTTGAGCGCTGATTAGAAAACCATTCTCGCGATTATTGACCTTCAATCTTCAGTAGGGTTGAGGATTGGTATGCAAATGTTTATTACGCGCATTAAAGCTGTGCAATGTCTGGTTCATTCCTGACTTAGTAACGACGACTTTTTTGCGAACCGGTAGCTTGTACTTTGCACAACCATCATCGGGGAACTGTCAAACTCCCTGCAGTAGGGCCTTTGTTCAGTTCATAATTGTGACGTCACGATGAAGACTAAACGACGTTAAGGTAGAAACCGATACCTTGTCATATTTTAGACGTTGCTCAGCAATAACTTTTTGACGTAACAATAGCTCAGGGTTCTGCTTCACACTAACGCCACCTTACGGGATTAAAAAATATGCCACCTCCCCATTCTGCTTGGACCCAAGAAAAGCTAATCATTGCTTGAAAAACACGCCGACCCTATATTAATAGGCCATCACCGTTTCTTCAGGAAAGTATCAATCCTTTACACCTTGACGGGGGAAATAGCAAATGAATGTACGAAACTGGGGCAAACAAATAGATTCCTTTGTGCTCTTAGTAAAAAATATAACCACTTCGTGAGTTTCTTTTTCATTAGGCACAAAGTGCGCGCGGAAAGATTCAAGTGGACTGGAGTGAAAAGCCTCGCAGGGCAAATCAATACGCCCGGGGTATTCTTTGGAAGCGACGTCGCCACAACACACTGGTTTATTGTATTTGCTTTATTTCGTCTTCTACCTGAAGAAAACGGACGGGGACGCCTGGCCCGTGGGTGGCTCCATATCGAAGGCAGCCAGAAAACAAAACAATCCAAACAGATCGTAAGGGCAAAGGATATTAGTGGGGAATTCTAGCGTGTATACAACGAATTCCCTAGACAATAATTGTGAAGCTAAGCCTGCTGGCGATTCGGAGGGATTAGCGTACACGGACTTTTGTTGTAACTAACACAATATAACGCCCACGCAACGAGACAAACACCGACATACTTATCAGCGCAAAGTTAGGACGAAAGCAGATGGCGAACCTGGCCCGACCAAGATGCAGGGCGATGGTCCGCGTTTGGTTTAATCACTGATACGTTATTTCGTCTGAACCCGCGAAGAAACAGTCTCCAGAAGTAGTTAATTATGGCCAAAGATATATCGCACTCTGGAGAGAAACTTGGTTACGGCTAGGGGGATTGATTCTATAGAATAGCATGATTAACGACAGCTTGCCATATAATAAGTGCGGATTTTATGAACAACTGGTCTTTGTATATAGTATATATTTTCTAAAGTACAGCTGTTAATGTCGGCTTGTTGTATTACACATCTGCAGCGTGCCTCCGATTTCTCAGTCTATAGTTTTTACTAACAACCCTTCTTGTACATTGTTCGGAAAATCTTTTTTAACTCTTTTTTCAGTTTTTTTTTTCTTTCTTGTATTTTATTTTAAAACCAGCCTGTGTGATGTATACTGGAATCACGGTATCTGCATGTGGAAATGACTATGTTTAAACAAAATCCTTCTAAAGTATTGCACCGATTTCCATGAAAATTTGCATACGCCTTTTTCGACATGTACACCTTGTGTATGATTTGCATCAATATTTACAATGTTATCCCCGTTGAGGTTCTGAGAGGTTTACAGAAAAAAGTGTTTTTTTTCGCGCATCGGCACCAAACGTTCTACGCGGTTTTCGTCATGTCCGACACCAAACGTTCTATGCGGTTTTCGTCATGTCCGACACCAAAAGCTCTACGCGGTTTTCGTCATGTCCGATACTCATATCTACGCGGTTTTCGTCATGTCCGATACTCCTATATACGCGGTTTTCGTCATGTCCGATACTCCTATCTACGCGGTTTTCGTCATGTCCGATACTCCTATATACGCGGTTTTCGTCATGTCCGATACTCCTATATACGCGGTTTTCGTCATGTCCGATACTCCTATCTACGCGGTTTTCGTCATGTCCGATACTCCTATATACGCGGTTTTCGTCATGTCCGATACTCATATATACGCGGTTTTCGTCATGTCCGATACTCCTATATACGCGGTTTTCGTCATGTCCGATACTCCTATATACGCGGTTTTCGTCATGTCCGATACTCCTATATACGCGGTTTTCGTCATGTCCGATACTCCTATATACGCGGTTTTCGTCATGTCCGATACTCCTATATACGCGGTTTTCGTCATGTCCGATACTCCTATATACGCGGTTTTCGTCATGTCCGATACTAATATCTACGCGGTTTTCGTCATGTCCGATACTCCTATATACGCGGTTTTCGTCATGTCCGATACTCCTATATACGCGGTTTTCGTCATGTCCGATACTCATATCTACGCGTCGAAATAGACATAAATGACTGAGGGTATATTCGAGGCGACTGAGTGAAACCATCATGCTAGAATATCATGCTAGAACATCATACCAGAATATCATGCTAGAACATCATGCCAGAATATCATGCTAGAACATCATGCCAGAATATCATGCTAGAACATCATGGCAGAATATCATTTGTCGATAAGAAAATATATATCTCAGTTGTGCTTTAATTGCAGCTGATCAGATATCCAACGTTGTGGTCTAATTCAATGCGATGAATAAACCACCTCTAGCCCCGGGTTAGGCGGAATTTGTCACAATTTTGAAGCAGAGTCTACCCTCATAGCTTGTGAGTGAGTGAGTGAGTGAGTGAGTGCTTGGGGTTTAAAGTCGTACGTAACAATTTTTCAGTCATATGACGACGAAGGAATCTTTAGAGTGCATGTAATTTGCCTCCTTGTTGCAGGCGGGATTTTCACCTCTCTTTTATCTAGTGCTGCTTCACTGATAGGCCTTACCGAAGGCAAGTAAGCTACCCCACCCGATACGGGTCAGCAAGTCGTTGCACTATCCCCTTCATGCGGAACGCCAAGCGAGGGAGTTACAACTTCCTCTTTTAAAGTCTTAGGTGTGACTCGGCCCAGGATTGACCCTGGACCTACCCCTCCCGAAGCAGATGCTCTACCGAATGAGATATGGTGGGGGGGGGGGGGGGGGGGGGGGGGGAGGGGGGAGGCGGTAGTTGACTGTGGAGAGACGTTCAAAATTCATAATCGTCTGGCCCATTTGCAAAACAGCCTAACACTCAAGTTCCCAAAGAAATATGTAAGAAACAATATATAAATAGTAAAGAAAAAAAAACTAAGAGAAAAAGAGTCATCAGTTTTCAGTGTTGTAGTGAAGGTATTCTAGGCAAATTTAAATTTCAATCTATATATAGTATGCAGATGATAAGTGTTTCAGTCGTATTCCGATTCCAACTGTTCATAAAATCCCTATCTTCATATAATAAACATAAAGGTATGCTTGTATAGCCCCAGCCTCATGTTATGTTGTACGATGAAATATAACAAAAGACGTTCACCATAGAGAGTAAAACCAGAGCAGCAACGACAGTGTGATAGTTGACAAATGGTAACACGTAACCGGTGAAATGCAGCCTCTTGTCCATTTACCTCATTTAGGGCTTTATTATAATTATTCAGGTAAATGTTTAAATGGTAGCAAACTAAACAGCCTCTACGACCAAACCAAAAATGCATTGATCTCAGTTGCAATTAAATAGCTTACACTGAATTGTGTGACGTCTAATAAATTGTGTGATGTCTAATAAATTGTGTGATGTCTAATAAATTGTGTGACGTCTAATAAATTGTGTGATGTCTAATAAATTGCAATTAACATGACAACAATTTTTTTGACCTCATTCTGCTTAAGCCATGGTGCTAGTAGGCGTGTGAATTGCTGCTGTTTATGCATTTACATGAACATTTAGAATAAAACACTGATTGGCGTAAATCGACAAGAGACCGTATATCACTGGTTACGTGTGACCATTTGCCAGCTATCACACTGTCGTCGCTGCTCTGATCTTACTCTCTATGATGTACGTCTATCACACAGTCGTCGCAGCTCTGCTTTACTCTCTATGCTGTATGGCTATCACAAAGTCGTCGCTGCTCTGCTTTTACTGTCTATGCTGTACGTCTATCACAAAGTCGTCGCTGCTCTGCTTTACTCTCTATGCAGTACATCCTTAACACTGTCGTCACTGATCTGGTTTTACTCTCTATGCTGTACGTCCATCCCGCTGTCGTTGCTGCTCTGGTTTTACTATCTGAGCTGTACGTCTATCTAACTTTCGTCGTTGCTCTGGTTTTACTCTGTGCTGTACGCCTGTCACACTGTCGTCGCTGTTCCACTTTTACTCTCTATGCCCTACGTCTATCACACTGTCGCCGATGCTCTGCTTTTACCCTCTATGCTGTATGTCTATCATACTGTCGTTGCTGCTCTAGTTTTACTCCCTATGCTGTATGTCTATCATACGGTCGTTGCTGCTCTGGTTTTACTCTCTGTTCCGGACGCCTATCACCTGTCGGCGCTCGTCTGTTTTACCCTGTATACCGTTGGTCCATCACACTGTTGTCGTCGCTGCTCTGATTTTACTTTCGTGTTCATGTGTTCATCAGACTGTCCTGACTGCTCTGGTTTTACTCTCTAGGCTGTACGTCTATCACGCTGTCGTCGTTGCACTGCTTTTACTCTCTGTCCTGTACGTCTAACACACTTTCGTCGCTGCTGTGGTTTTAGTCTCTGTGCCGTACGTCTATCACACTGTCGTCGCTGCTGTGGTCTTACTCTCTGTGCTGTACGTCCATCACACTGTCGTCGCTGCTGTGGTCTTACTCTCTGTGCTGTACGTCCATCACACTGTCGTCGCTGCTGTGGTCTTACTCTCTGTGCTGTACGTCCATCACACTGTCGTCGCTGCTGTGGTCTTACTCTCTGTGCTGTATATACATATGTGCTCGTCCATCATACTGTCGTCGCTGCTCTGCTTTTACTCTCTGTTTTGTACGGCTACTGTAGTCGCTGCTTTAGTTTTACTCTCTATGCCCCACGCCTATCACGCTGTTGTCGCTGCCCTGGTTTTACTCTCTGTGCTGTACGTCTAATACACTGTCGTCACTGCATTGGTTTCTCTCTCTGTGCTGTACGTCTAACACACTGTCGTCGCTGCTCTGGTGTTACTCTCTATGCCCACGTCTATCACACTGTTGTCGCTGCTCCAGTTTTACTCTCTATATCGTATGTCTAGCACACAGTCGTCGCTGCTCTGGTTTTACTCTTTATGCTGTACGTCTTTAGTTATCTTTGTGTTGACGTTTTATGAGCAGATTTGCAAGACGACAACGGTTAATGCAGCTCGGGGACCCAGTTGCCACTGCGTGGGAAAAGCTCTTATGCTTTCAGGATGTATTGTATCCGGTATATTATGACGTGAATTGCGCAACGATATCAAAAAATCACCAATTCCACGGAAATAAGCAGTGAATACTGTTATTGATTTCTTGATTGGTCGGAAATGTTTGCCATTGTTAATTTTCTTGACAAGGTTAACTTGCTAAAAGCCGATTGTTCGTGTTCCGAGAAGTCACGGTTTTCTTGCCACCTTCATAGGCCTTTGAAAGGAGACATATTTCAAACGGAACAGAGATTTTTGCGTCTTTCAAAGTTTATTGAAAACTTTTGACCGAATTTCATTGCATGAATCAGTCTTTAATGTCATACTTAATATGCTTTCTTAGCTCTTTAGAAATTGGTCTTGCAATTATTAACCTGGTTCGTCCATTTGGGATGACGACGGGTATACAAATGTCTTCATTGACGCCTGGACGTTGTATACACACAGGCATCTGTGTTTAACTGGTATTCAAATAGCGAAGGTGAGGTGAAGTGTGTGACCACATGGTTAACTATATGCAAACTTAACCAACACAACCATCACACAAGACAACTATTTTTGGAGTATACAGTTTTGGAGTTGATACTAGAACTTTCTATTGACACAAATAGAAACAGGAGTCTACACAGAACATTTCTTTCATGGGCATTATTGTTTCAACTTCACAAGAATACAAAGAACAAAATCGAAGAACCGCTTTGGATATAACTGATTGATGTGCTAATAGTTTGCCAAAGGCAATGGCATAAGCTATTTTTAATTTTTATTTTTTATTTGTTAGAAAATAGGAAAATTTTAATTGGATATACTCGCTAATCACGCACAATAATAATTCAACCGAGAAGCATAAATACGACAAACCAATAATTCGCTTAGGGCGCAACGGTAAATATAGAAACAACAATACGTCTTCCATAGATAATTTGATTGTGTATACTGTAATATATGGAGATGCTCGTTTGATTTGATACGCAAACGGGTAAACAATGCACTACATTTCCCCATTTAGGTCCATGAGTTACGAAAAATAAACGGATCATGACGGCTTTGTTTGTTGTCCAATTAGCTGATGACATATAAAAGCATTGCAAAGCCTTCCAGCAGAACATCTCCCGCAATGCCTACCCCCTCTCTCCCTGCCATCCGCCACCCTACCCTCTCTATCTCTGCACGCCCCCGCGTAAACTACTGTAGAGAAAAACACGATGAAGCAAAAGTAGCACGAAACGTGGTGACCTCGGGGTTACCATATACCCAAGCACCTTGGTGAATGTTTTATGGCTGACATGTTTGAGAGGACTATGCACATGGGATCGAGGTTAAAGTTCGCCGGCCGATTATGATCTTCCCCCGCCAGCTTTGTCAAGTTTGACGAATCTGTTTCGCTTTGTCACCGTTAAGAATCGATCTAATCTGTAGCTTTTGTTCTCACAAAACAGGCTAACGTGTTTGATAAATTCTCTTCATTCTCCAAGAGGTTATATAAAGTACATTGGAATCAATAGTCTTCCCGTACCTTTTTAAGGCAATTTTTAGATCGTAGTTATTATCTGACTTGCCAGATTAGGTCTCAGATACGCTTGTCTAGTTAAAATAGCACGTTACAGATCTAATCTACATTAGAAACGGTCACTTTGTCACTTTGTTTTGTTGAAATGCCCAATAAAGTTCCAGTGTCTGGATATGATGGGGAGATTAACACCTCTGTTATTTCATCGGCAACATGATGTCAGTATGAAAATTAAATCTATATTTGTATATGTACATCCGGTTCTGAGACTAAAAATGTACAGATAATTTTTGCCGTCTTATCTCTTTCATATGGATAGACTTATCGGCCCATTGTAAATGTTTGCACTTTTATTGCCGATTGCAATTTAATTGCAAATTATGTGACGGTCGACACTATGACTCACCTACTGTTAAGTCAGTTCAATATATATATATATATATATATATATATATATATATATATATATATATATATATATATATATATATATATATATATATATATATATATATATACGTAAATGATGACGTCATGAGATGTATTCCTTAAATATTTATTAATTTATCTGACGGGTGTTTTTTCGCTGTAGTCAAGAATATTTCACTTATACGACGGTGGCCAGCATTATGTTCGGAGGGAACCGCAGATTGAGGTAAGAGTTTCAGTTTGTCACCCTATTTTAAGCTACATGTAACAACAGAACTGTAGTTTACCAAGATGGTGTTTGGGGATTTCGGTGTATGGTTTTTACTTTTACCGGCAATTTTGCTTTACTACGAAATAAAATATTCCAAGTTAGCCCGATTTTTTCAGATGGATGCCGGAAGAAACCGGAATGCTGAGAGGAAACCATCTGTTGAGCCTACTGATTTAAAGCTGCAACCGAAACAGCGACAAAGGATTCGAACTCACGATGTTATTGGTCGTGAGTTTGATGGTTGCAGCGAGGCAGGAATTTAACCATTTTAGCCATGCTCCTTAGTTCACATTTGACTTCTGTGAGCAGTTTAAATAATCTTTTTATCGTTCACTTTATCTCATTTAATAGTTTTTTTCTATCCGAAAAGGATAGTCTTAAAACTCCAAATGCAGCCTGGCTTAGCATAAAATTTCGCACGAAAACTTTCAACGTTCAACAATAATTAATGATTGGGGCGCAAGTAAAAAATACCTTACAGAAACATTTCTCTACTCGTCCTTTAAAGGATACATGAAAAGATTTTAATGATAAGGACAGGTATGCTAAATCAATGAGAGAAAAAATTTCGCTATTTTTTTTAATGAACCCTCTATTTCATGCCTATTTTTTGCGAATGGTTTGATGTATTCGGAAATGACGTCATCGATGAACATATAGGAAAAGCGGGACCAGTCTGAGGCCCTCAGTTCGGGCTCTACCCTCCCACTGATAAAAGCTGTTTTGACAGCTATTACCATTGACATTAGCAGACTCCTTAATTTCCGGACTGACCGCGGGGGCCGTGATATAACTGTAGCTTAAAACCATTTTACCCACAAGACGAGGGCGGATAAACTTTTTGTAGTTTTATAGGTTAGGTTACATCATATACTACTATAAAGAAATGAAAAAACAAGCGGTCTCATGTATCCTTTAAATGTCCAAACTGTGTAGCGAATTGTGTACCATTCAATATGAATACGCTTTCGTTACTACAAATATGTATCTCAGTATGCTTTTATATTTCAACTGTTCATACGTCAACGTGGATACCGAAGACTTCAAAAATGCTACTTCTTGTTGCCTCGGTGACCCGGTGTCAGTATAATGTGACTGAGTGGGGTGTCGTGATTGGTGTCTTCGGCATGATACTTCAGTGGCGGTAGCACTTTGGCGGCATGGACACGGTGTACACATACATTATGATTCCTCGGTAGCAACAACCTTCCCAATGAGGAAATTATGTATGTGAACGTGCGTTCGTTTGGTATGTGCATATGTATACTCACTCGATAATGTAATTTTGCATAGATGTAAATATATTCTTCTTCATTATCGAACACAGACTGTCTTTTTTTTCTTCAAGGTCGATGAACACTTATTTTCAAAGTGTACAAAAAATGGTTAAGCAAGTTACGCCGCTAATGTGTTTTTAAGCAGTAGACGGAGGAAGAGTCAAAATGAAGGTGGCAAACTCATTAACGGGTGTCTCCACCACGACCCCCGATGGTTTCTGCGCATCTCCGTTTCACAGAAGTCTCCAGACGAGCAAGGAATGCTTGCGGAATCTCAACCAGATCCTGGTAGGTCACTAGCCATTGCGTCAACGTTTTGGGGCTGGCGTCGCTGCTCTCTTTAGCTTCGGTCCATTTCCACCCAAACGTGCTCAATACATGCTAAAGCAATTTGCAGGATCTACATGACAGTTGTTGACATTCAGCAATGCTAATAATGGCAGAGCCGTATGGGGACGAGAATTGTCCTGCTGAAATGTGATACCCGGCCGTGACGATGTAGAAATGGACAATAACGGGCTGAAGTATCTGGTCTCGGTAAGTTATCGCCAAGAAGAAGAAGAGTACGATAGCGAAATGTGAAACGTCCCTACACCATCACTACCCACCGTCAAAACGCTTGCTCTCGACAAAGGTGGAAACGTGATTCGCCCGTAAACAGTACATTTCGCCAACAGTGTGCAGGGCGCCTGGCGTGCTGTCTGCTCTATTGCAACCTTGCTCGGCGATATTGTGGCGTCAATGACGGGACGTATCGCAGGACGATGTGTGCGCAACTCAATCTCCCTCAGACGATTTCTTACGGTTTGTGGTTTTATGCGACCATGGTCTGGAATGATTGGAGCGTTTTCTATGGCTGTTTGACGTCTGTTTCTGAGGTGTATCAAACGAATCCACCCACTATGCGCAGGCGTCGTTACCCGTGGACGTTCAGAGAGCGAAAGATCCCTTAAATCCTGAACAATTTTCTTGTTTCTGTGCCAATGTACCCTGCGCGCGTTAATCCTGCGGCAAGCCTACCATCCACCTGAGAGCGTACATTTAACATCAGTCTTCATGTGAAGTTGTAGCCCCTATATATCTGCATGGGGGAACGTTTGCAATGGCTTAGTGAGGACTATCCAGTGACACACAAATCAGAGCGTGCAGAGTCGTTAAATATTCGCCACGTGCAAAAGTGGTCACGCCGCGTGAAACGCGTGCTTCAAGTAAAGCGTAATTTATTCTGTAAATGCGTATTCCGAGGTCACGTATAACGAATATTAATGTAGAATATACTTGCACAATGTTTTTTGACCGAATATGTGGATGTGTATAAGTATATACAAATAACCAAAGTAATCTGTTAGGTTGAACTAAAAGGTTGTTGTCTGACTGATAGAACGCTAGAATGTATTTTCCTACGATGAGATTACAAAAGGTCATATTCAATATAATAGCCTCTTATTCTAACGCACACTTTATACTGAGTTAATAAAGTATGTGTGCTATATTTAACGTACATGCTGCAATAACAGAATGCTTTTAGCATCACTCAGACAACAGACTCTTTGTTAAATTTCAGAGATTATAGATTGTAGTAACACTGAAACAGTTCCTGCTATATATTTGCAATATATATGAAAGAAGGAATTTCGGAATTGGGTATACAAATTTGTGACGACACAAATGTTTTCAGCAAACACTACACTAGTTGCTGTAAAAGAAAAGACTGGCCTAGTTGGAAGGCTTTTTGTTCAACAAGATGTATATCCACCCCTTGGTGTGTTCGGGAGTAGTGGGGGGATTTCGTGGCCAGGTGGTTAGCTCAGAAGCCTCTCAGCAATGCGATCGGTTAGAGTTCCAGTCCATCTCTTGCTTGCTTCCTCTCCGGTTGCTCGTGTGTAGGTCAGTGGGCAACCTGCAAATAGTTGTGGGTTTCCTTCCACCATAATGCTGCCTGCCGTCGCATAAGTGAAATATTCTTGTGTACGGCGTGAAAGTCCAAACAAATAAAGAAAGATTTATACATTAAGTCTTGCTTAATCGCACATTTAAAAATTTGTGCCTCTTTGATTCAGTTGAAAAAAAGTAGATTCCGTGTTTTTCGCTTTTTCGTCTTACGACTAAAGTCAAAAGTTTACAGCCACACTTGAAATGTTTTGCTCTGGGAAGTATAAAATTTGTAAACTGACTCTTTACCACAGAACAATGTACCAATCACAATTTGGATTCTTTTCCTCTTCTGAGCTTGGTTTTCAAGCACTTGCGATTTATGAATTAAGTCCTAAAGACTTTCAAATGATAACCAATAGGATACTCAAACGCGCTACACCAAAAATGAAAATCAAATTGCAGTAAAACTACATTACGTACTACGGTACAGGAAAGTACAAAACAGCACATCGCTTTGGACTGCTTTGTTTCAGGCGCAAGGGAACTACGATTCGCCATTGCTAGCTGGTTGCCGTTGAGATCCCAGTTCTATGAATCAGTGGTTTATAGAGTAGAAACTAGCTTTGAAATGATATTAGCTTCTATGTCAGACTATTGCCTTTGGCGTGTCAAAACGACTCATTGGTCCGTTTCAAGCGATAGCAAAGAACAATTACATTCTGATGAGGTTTCTCTGGCCACAGGGTGAGACAGTACCACCTGGTGATAGCACGAAGTAATGTGTAATGGGGTTCATTGGCTAGGGTACACTATGTGTGAGTTCAAACCCGACTCTGGGCACGGATTTTGTAGTTTCTTCGGTTCCCGCCCTGGTGACAATAAGCGGTTGACGATGTTCATGACTGAATAATTTGACCTAATTCTGCTTCAGCCATGGTGGTAGGAGGCGTGTAATTTATTAGAATAAAACCCTGGCTGAGTCCTTATTTCACCGGTTACGTGTTATCATTGCCAGATATCACGCTGTCGTCGCTGCTTTTGTTTTACACTCTATGCTGTCGACGTATTTCACCGGTTAGGTGTGACCATTTGTCGGACATCACACTGTTGTCGCTGCTCTGGTTTTACACTCTATGCCGTAGCCGTATTTCACCGGTTGCGTGTTATCATTTGCCAGATATCACGCAGTCGTCGCTGCTCTGGTTTTGCACTCTATGCCGTAGCCGTATTTCACCGGTTGCGTGTTATCATTTGCCAGATATCACGCTGTCGTCGCTGCTCTGGTTTTACACTCTATGCTGTAGTCGTATTTCACCGGTTGCGTGTTATCATTTGCCAGATATCACGATGTCGTCGCTGCTCTGGTTTTACACTCTATGCTGTCGGACGTATTTCACCGGTTGCGTGTGACCATTTGTCAGATATCACACTGTTTGTCGCTGCTCTGGTTTTACACTCTATGCTGTAGCCGTATTTCACCGGTTACGTGTGGCCATTTGTCAGATATCACACTGTTGGCGCTGCTCTGGTTTTACACCCTATGCTGTAGCCGTTTTTCACCGGTCATGTGTGACCATTTGTCCGATATCACCCTATTGTCGCTGTTCTGGTTTTACACTCTATCAGTCTATGCGTCCAAACAGGCTTCTTATACCAGCCGTCAACTAAAATGGGGGTTCTGGACCAGAAATCGCACGACTAATGTTCAAAATAACATTCAACTACCTAAAGAACCACCAAAGAACTAAGAAAGGCCTATAAAGTTCATCCATGCAAAGAAAAACACATAACAGTTTTCAAAGACGATGAAAGGACGCAAAAGAATGTTGTAGGCGAATGAATTTAATCTGTACCCAAAGTGTGTGCCACTGTAGTTTATTCTTTAAGTATTTTTTGCATCAGTTTTCAGATCGTGTGCCATGTTAGTTTATAAGTTGTTCCCCATTCATAGATCGAGATAAGCAAGGTGGATAACCACCAGATTAATGTCCACAACAACGGACATGAACAAAAAACTGAGCAAGTTGATTAACGCTCAATGCCCTACAGACTATGATATCTTTACATATACAATGCCATTTTCAATACTCAACCATTTTTTTCACTTACACGATGGCGGGTTCAGCGCTCAAGTTTACTTGTTAATTGTATGATAACAGTCAGTTTTATGGGTGTAAGAAACCAGAGTGCCCGGGATAAACCAACAGTGTATGGCAAGATACTGGAGAACTTTTCAACGTGTGACACAGACACTTGCACACCGCATTATTGGTAGACAAGTGGTTCTCATAGAACGGTAGACTTAAATGTCCTAATCCACAAGCTCGACAGGCCGTTCGTCGTGCAAGCCCCACGAATGAACAGTGAGGGCAGGGGGAATGGGCAGATTTCCTGTCCAAATGGGCCGGATTCGAACCCGCATCTTACATCACAGTGCATGGGAGTCGGCATTTTACCACTTAGCAACAACTAACTCCGCTCTTTCACGTGTTCTTTTTAGAAAACAGAGATAAAGTTAAGACAGTAGATTGCGTCAGAAAGTTTCCATGTTGGATTTTTTTTTGCACAGCAAAAAAGGATCAAAACCCATACTGCCTTCATCTCCTTGCAATGCGCGCGAAAATGCCTATAGTGCTACATCACTGTGATATGCCAAAGACACCGCACAGCAGGGACTGTCCCAACTAGTCAGACTATTCTGACTTCGGCCAAAAGACACTAAATCAGGTTCGCCCCTTTACCCTGCTGTCTCCCTGAAGACGCCTATCTAAACACTTTCCGTTGTCATCTGTATAATTTTGAAATTATACAGTTTCACTCAAAAAACCATTCTGTTCATTTCAACAGAAAGTCTGTTGTCTGAGTGATGCTAGAATGTATTCTGTTCAATATCACAATATTCTGTCATATTCAACATATGCTGTTAGTATAATAGAATCTTTGTGTTGAATTAATAGAATATGTGTGTTATATTTAACAGAATAATCTGTTGTAATAGCAGAATACATTCTAACATTACTCAGACAACAGACTTTCTGTTATAATAAACAGATTATTTTTTTTGAGTGTAACACAGCATAAAATTCAAATGTTTTATGTA
Source organism: Liolophura sinensis (assembly GCF_032854445.1). Classification (NCBI taxonomy): domain Eukaryota; kingdom Metazoa; phylum Mollusca; class Polyplacophora; order Chitonida; family Chitonidae; genus Liolophura; species Liolophura sinensis. Next base: position 24,403,255 of record NC_088298.1, read on the forward strand.
GGTATAGACAGAATATATACTGACGCTTTTCTATAAATTAAAAGACCCTTTCAATGTGATTGTTTCAAACTCAAGCCAGACAATTATTACATATAATTATCTATTATTATACATATGATTATTTGAACCTACTTACCACTAAATTATTTCTGCCTTTTACCTTTCATATTTACATGGTAGCATTTCCTTTAGACTATTTTTTCGATTTGATTATACAGCCATTACGCTTTTGCGAAGCGATGTAATAAAATAATAGCAACTTATAATATTACGCGTTTATGACAATGAAAACTTTTCTGTATAGGACTGGTTTAGGAGTCTCGCAACTTTTGTTTACTATCGGCATATGAATGTTGCAACTTTTGCTTACGATTGGTGTATGAATGTCGCAATGTTTTGTTTACTATCGGAGTATGAATGTCGCAATGTTTTGTTTATTATCGGCGGATGAATGTCGCAACTATGTCGTGTACTATCGATTCGCGATTGTCGCAACTTTTTGTTTCCCAAGCTTTAATGATTGTGATGGGATCATTACTGTCGCAAATTCTTGAAGGGGTAAATTAAGAACTGTCTCACCTGTCTCGGCACTGCGACATAGGCCGTGTACATCTGGGGGTGTAAGCGTGTCCACACACATGCAGCTCGGCTCACCGCCTCGATCAAAGCACTCCGCTTCTCCACAGTCCAGGTAGTCACAGGTAAAATAGTCAGAGCTCGTGAAATCATCCTCAATAACCATACTTTTACTTCCGCTTTGCCTCTTTACAGACGTTTTCTCGGCGTTATGAGTGATAGTTGTCAGAAATATAAGAACAACAGCTGCAAACGGTCCAGGAAACCCGGCCTTAAAGTGAAATGAAGTTGAAGTGGTGATGATTTCCTACTCTGACTGATGTTCAGACTGGCAAAAAATGGCCAAATGGTGAGGGCATGCAATTGTGTATTGTCTATATATGAGTTCCGGAGAGTGTTGGAGGCGTGGGTGGGGGTAAAGCTGGCTGTTAAAGGTGTAGCTAAACAGCAGTGCAAAGCAAGCAGCGTCACAGCGCTAGCTCGCTCGAGGAGCTCTGAGCTTACCACCCCCGCTTTGCTGGCGGTAGCATCGAAAAATCAATATAATGCGATAGAGAGGACCAGCGTTTCAAGACTTCCAGCTACACTGTGCCGGTAGTCAACGCGATAACGACATTTACCGGCATCGCAGCGATGAGACTGTATATATAAGAAGCGCGCGGCAGATTTTTCTCTACAGACGACCATGTCGATTTCTGTGCGAGATTTTTCTGATCACGTGACCTCTCGCGGGAATTAGATAGCGTCCGTGACTCGCGCGAGGACAGTGTTTTGTGATGAAGAACAAACAGAGAGCCGCTTAGCAGATAACGGCAAATCGCCGGATCGATTTCGGGTCCAATTCGATGAAAAAGTTTCCTTAATTGAAAACTGAGTTATCACTGTCGTTACAGTGTTTATGGGCAATTGCTGTCTTGTACTCAAACCGATACAATGAAGTGGATACCCTAAAAAAAGGATGAGAGAGTAGATAGAATGGGAGGACAAACTCAAGAAAAAAGGCAATCAAAAAGGCACTTAACATTAGCTCGAGTACATTTTCCGCCTGCACTTGAATTATAACAACCCATATGTCTTTCACAAAAATATTACTCCTGCAATTTCTTTTATTTAGTGATAGGCTGTAAGAACACACTTTTTTAGCTTGTATTTTGTGGGTGGACAGAGTGAGAATGTTGGGAACAAGCTAGAAGATATATTTGGCTATGGGAACACGGAAACTAAATATTTTTGTTTTGTTTGTGTTGATTTGTTTGTATTTAAAGGAGAAACTCTGTCATCGCCATATGAAGAAGTCCGGTTGTCCCAACACGGAGAAAAAAATATTTTCTATATTGTGTGTACGTATAAATTAATTGCAATTAGTTGCAATTGGGGCAAGTGATTTTACTCAGGCATAGTTTCTTTCGAAGGAAAATAATAAAAATCTGTTATTTATTTTACATCGATGCGACAGGCCAAAAATTACCGGTAATTCTACAAACAGAGAGAGAAAAACAAGTGTCCTATTAGGATTGACATCATTGGTATGTTTGTTTCTTCTGAGGCTGTTTGTCATTTCCGTTCTTGCTTATGTGACGTCACTGTCGCGTGCAATGCAAACGTCAAAACCTCGGGCAACGCCAGAGACCGTCATTATGGGAGCTTTGCTTTGGGATATGTGGACTCAGATCAAGGCAAGCAACATGATCCGGCCAACTGATTTAGAACGGAAAATGGCTAGCGGACAGGCGTTTTACCCACAGTATACAGTTAACATTTGTTAAGTCTAAGTACTACACTAACAACTGAAACAAAAATAATTAATTTGAAATAGTTATCAGTAGCAGTATACATACATCTTGTTTGTACATTAATTAACTAGCTATGTCCATACCATAATAAATAACCACTTTGTGGTAACCGAAGTTAATAAGATGGTCTGCGTTGACTTTTGATTCAGAGGTTTTTATATTAGCTTTAATATAAATAAAAAATAAATGAAACTAATTATCTGTGTTGGACTGAGAGGCAAAAGATAAAATTTCGTGGATATTAGTTGAAACTGGCATTTTACAGGCTACTAGTTTACGGCGAACTCCGTGCGACGGATAGGTAAAAACAGGATAATCGCCTTCAATACACAAAGATCAAACGTGACTCATTGATCGATTGATTTGTTCTGTTGAAAACACAGTTTTCAAGAATATTTCGCCTACAAGATGTCGGTCTTCGGTAATGCATATACAGGGGTGTCTAATATAAAAGGTGAAGTCAATATATAGGTACAGAACGATCCCACTGTATCACGTGACTTATCCAAAATGATAGACAACGGTTTTTGACATTGATTTTACCAATCACTTATCTCAACGTAATCCTTTTTCTTTCATTCACAAAGCTCAACACCCTAATTTCACAAACGCCCTAGCACCCTAAGTTCACAAACGTCCCCAGCACCCTGTTCACAAACGCCAAGCACCCTGTTCAAAAACGTCCAGCACCCTAAGTTCACAAACGCCCCAGCACCCTTAGTTCACAAACTTTTTGTAAACTTTTTATCGGACGCCCTTGTTATAGAAAATGTTGTCAAATTGTTGCTTAACATAACCAGTCACATGATATTACAAGTCTCTTTTACCCTTATCGATTAGAGTTCCAACTCCAAACCCAGTTTCGCGGAGGAAATAAGGTGTGATAAGAAGTAGATAACTGAGGGCGACGCGAACGTAAACATTCTCAGTTACCTGATATATTTAATTTATTTATTTGATTGATGTTTTAATATACCATTCATGGGGTCTCCTTGGCCAAGGTAGTTAGCGTGCCAGCTCGGTGCAATGACCCAGGAGCCTCTCGCCAATGAGGTCGCAGTGAGTTCAAACGTTGTAGGCCTGTCAAGGACCACTTATCATTATCAGCGGCCCCAAACAAGTGAGAGCGGGGGAATGTGCAAATTGTTTTTGCAAGGCTGGATTTGAACGCCCACATCCCGTCTGCGAGAGATTGAAAGGAAAACATGCGTCTGGTTCAGTATTGTTATGTTGTATTTATTTATTTGATTTGTGTTTTATGGCGTGAGCACCCTAAACGACGGCGGACAACATAATGGTAGGATGAAACCAAGGAAAGCTTGGGCTGTGCGCGCAGGCATAATCAACATCTTGTTCAATTTGGCCATTTCTTATTCATGCAATTTTACAGTGTATTTCGACAAATTGTGCATTTCTATCCATAGAAACAAGCTCTATATGGAAAAGATTTGAGCAAGAATCCCTTTCAATGTTAAAGAAACACTAACATTTGGTATATGTCAGTTGAAAGGCTTTTAAATACTGTCCTTAAAAATAGTTAGATTTACCTTTTTAGAATTTTTCAACCTAGTAAAATGCATGTGAAACTTTGGATTCAACGCTGGTTATTTATGACCTACTGGGACCAATGATGTCATATCATACCACATTAATTATTTATTCATTTCACTGGTGTTAAATACTGTGCGTTGGAATATTTCACTCATATGACGGGTCCATGGACCCGAAACATTCGTCCGTGACAAACCTCGTGGCCAAGAGCGAAAATAACGAGTGCTGGATTCGAACACGCGATGTCAAGAGTAGCCAGTCGGTGCGTGGATCATCTAAGCCTGAAGGTCTCGAGTACTGCAGTCTCCCTGTACTAGACTAGGCGTTGATCTGTTGGGTTTCCCGGCCCATATACATTTGTTTATGGGTGGACTATCTTATTAACACCTTTGCCATGTTAACTGATAGTCACACAGTAAAACGCTCCAGGAATAGAATGTTGGGGGGGGGGGGGGGGAGGGGGCGTAGGATTCAGGAGAGGTCAAGTGTTCAGCGAGTTCTTTTCGTTAAAGCCTGTAGTGTTTGTTATTGCTCAGAATATTGTGATTATTGTTTTAGGGAAATGCTTCTCGTGTTTTTTTTCTGGAAATCGCTGCACCTGAATGGAGTTTTGCAGTAAAATTCTTCTTGATGTTATCCTTAAGGGTGTTCAAGTCTGTTCTTTTAGGGTCAATTAGTTTGGCGCCCATATTGGGTTTCCAGTAAAAGCATTTAGATATGTTCTCAAGAGCCAATGAACACATCATTCAGAAACCCGATGTGAACGTAAAGCAATACGAGTTATATAAAGTTTGAAGAAGACATTAAAATCCATTAAAAACTGTAAATTCGCTAATGCCTGTCGTCATGTCACTTTTGAGTTTTGATATAACTTTGATGTATTCCGGTATACTTCGGGATGGTGATTCCGAAACCGTATTCCGAGATATAGTCCAAAACTTGGATATATGCTATTCGTTTTACGTCGTACTTTAACAGTTTTACAGTCTTATGACAATGAGGAGTCATTGGGAGTGTGTACATATAAGGTGTCTCCCTGTGGCGGGGCGAGTCCATGCATGCCACCAATGTGCTACCGCCACTGAAGTATCATGCCGAAGACACCAGACATGATACCCCACCAAGTCACATTATACTATCACCGGGCCAACCGAGGCAGAAACAAAGTCTTTTGGAAAGATCACCGAATTTTAACCCAAGTTACTCACTTTTAGTTTGAAACCGATTTGTGCTTCAATTAACAGATTAGTTCTCACGAGAAGTGTTTAATTATGGGTGAGAGCAAGCAGACAGCAATGCTGGAGTTTTCGAGTTGGAACTCCTTTGTGGTTTAAGGTAAAAACAGTCCATTCATATCATGTGACTTGTTAGACAACCCTACTGACATTAATTTACCGATCACCTGTCTCGCTTTGTTCCAGAGCCACAAATGACACATATTTCTTTTAGGAACTTTTCATGTTCACAACTCCTCAATTTTGTCCATTTTTCGTCAAGTCTAAATTACTTTTTGTGATACTTTTTTCAAACGCCCAGGTTACAGAAAATCTCCAGCATTTTGACAGATCACATGATCCAGTAGTACCTTTTCTACCTTTATCGATGAAAGAGTTCCAACTCGAAACTTCCCTAATAAAGGTGCTGTGTAGCTTAACGTATCAGCACTGTTGTGTTGGTTAACGATTGTTACAAGCATTGTTATGTTTGAAAATGCTCTGTACTGAAGCAAAAGGAGAAAAACATGTGTGAAGACGGTTTGTATGCAGAGGATCAGCAGACAGAAAGTTTGCAAATTTTTTTAAAATCGGTCAAAAACTGTGGAAGTTCTTCGTCGAATTGAAACATTTTCGCTTCGCCATGGCCCAAGAAAAGGTTGACATGGGACAATGTTACGTATTTGGCTTACTCCAAGATCAAATTTAGGACTCTGGGGATGTGATGTTGTTGTTCAAAGATAGCTGGTTTTTGTAGAGCTGCAATATTCTGGCTGCAAATAGAACCATATCACTACAAATCATAGTTTTGTAACAAAATGGGCTTACATGAGACACCTGGCTTTTATTTCTTAATATGGAGTTTATGATGTGGCCTAACAATGTAAGCTTTCTTCTTCGGGCGTAAAATTGGCATTTAGCTAGTTTTTTGTAAGGCCGGAATTCTAAAAGTGCAAAAATGTTCAGTTCTTCAATTTTCCCCGTCGTTCTTGTCGGATATATGAACAGTTCCAGTCAAAACGCAACCGAGATACATATTTTGTTATCGACAACTGATATTCTAGCAAAGTAAACGATCTGAATACTGCTTTTACTTAGTCACCTAGAACATACCTTGCGTCTTTCCAGCATCATTTAAAACTCTTGACTGCTTCCCTTTCCATGATTCCGTCCTGTTTTCGTACTTTGTATGCTTTCTTCGTTCTTTGGAAGTTTGTATGATACGTCGACTATTGCGACTATATGCGACTATTGACCGGGAACGTCCTTATTGTTTGACGGCTGGTAAACGAATGTCCGTTTTGACATACTCTACACCAAATTTCTACATTAAATTGTCAAAATTTTTTCAAACGCCAGTATTTAAGTAAATGTGATAAAAAATATTGCTTAACATTTTTGACAGGCCGCATGATACAGGAGGGTTTGTTTTACCTTAAACGGTAACAGAGTTCGATTTCTAAACTACCCAATAAATTGCTAGTATTTATCCAACATAAGCAACATACGAACTAAGACAACAAGCTTCAAAGTTGCGATGGATCAGTAGTACTGTTGTTACTGTCTCGTTCGCTTTATGTCTATAGCAGTCGGTAGGATAATTAGTATTTCATCCCCTCATTCAACTAACAACTATCTAGCAGCAGTTTAATAATAATTATAAAAGGACGCGTATCTTACAATTCCAGCTGATTTTTTCTTGTTTTCTTTCTCTGTTTTTTTGTTGTTATTCATAACTACGGCGAATAAAACACCAATGAAGTAATAAATACACTGTTCGGCATCCCACTGATTGGGATATGTCGGTGTATTCTTTTTAATGATTCCGTCCTAAATTCGTATTTTATATACTTTATTAGTTCATGGGTGGTTTGTGTTGATCGCCGTTTTGGGAATTGGTCTTGCAATTGGTTAACAGTTGGTATATGAACGTCTGTTACGACACATGGATCCAGTCCATTGGAACATGTACAAATGTATGCCGTTGGTTAGCACCTAACGTACCACCTTTCTTCCTTGATCCTGTTAGAATACTCAAGAATATTGCAGCCAGCATTGTGGTGGGCGGAAACTGAACAGAGCCCACGGGGAATAGAACGCAGTGATGTAGGCTGAGAGCAGATGCACCTTATCAATTCGCTGGCTTGCTCAACACTCGGCCACGGAGGCCCCTCGTCGTAGCTCATCATCAACCAATTTACTAATGTCGCATGTACAAGATCATGGTATTTATTGTTGGCTGGTATATGCATTGCAGTGTACAGAGGCAGAAGCTGCAAACTGCTTGTCAGGACATCTTGGAAGACGCAAAACTGCAGGCAGTTCTAGTTACCATTAATCTCTTCTACCTGTCAGCGAATGTCTTCAAGAAGACCAACGTCTTAATTAGCTTCTAGTCCCGCGCACGTGCTCTGTCTGGAGTCAGATTATCTTTCATTAGCTGGTCGCGCAAACTGTCTCTTTCGCCTCGTCGCTGTTATTTTGACCATATGTGGCGTGATGATCCCCGACCGGGAATGGAACGTAGTGATAGGCTAAGATCAGACGCACCTTGTGAATTCCCAAAGGGCTTCTGGGGGCGCTAAGAATGAAATGGCACCTGACACAGGCTTGAAAAAAAAAGCTTACATTTTTTTTTACATCGAATACTCTCGTGTAGTCAACGGAAAGGCAGGTTTTTGAAATTAATAAATAGGAAATCACTCATTTTTTTCGACAGATCAAACAATATTTCAAGCAAACCAAAAGCATTCCGAAAATTCCACAAATTGTGTGTATTAAGTCATATAACGTTGCCCCGAATTTCTATGGCATTTATTTATTTGTTTATTTATTTATTTATTTATTGATATTTTATTAGGTTCCCTCGTGCTCTGCCCGGTATGCCCCCACCACAATGCTGGCTGCCTTCGTATGAGGGAAATACTCTTCTCTACGGTGTAAATCATCAAATGTATTTACATTTTACGCCGCCCTGATGAATTTTTCACAGGGAAAGGCAAGTAAGCCGCCCCACCCGAGCCATTATACTGATACGGGTCAACCAGTCTTTGCACTATCCCCTTAATGCTGAACGCCAAGCAAAGAATATACAACTTCCTCGTTTAAGGTCTTATGTGTGACCCGACCCAGGATTGTTCCTGGATCTACCTTGTTTACAAATCTTTTCTATTACCTTATCCTGTTGATAAGGTAAGTTGAAAACAACCTATTCGTCTCTTGGAATGTCTTATAAGTAAAGATTTTCCTGTTGAGCATGCGCGCCTTCGACCTCTTTTGCAAAGGTCGATCGGACATTCTCGTAAGAAAGGTGTCATCCCAGTAAATCCCGTTGCTATCATTCTGAGATTCCGAAATGCGAGAAAATCCAACCCCAGGGTTTAGTTTAAGTTCAAACTAATGCACCCCCACTCACAGGCTTTCGGTTATTGACACATCATTAATTTTTTACGTGCCTCCTGAGAGATCTCGTCAAATCACACGAGACAAGGATTAGGCCAGGAAGACGCAAATTAAAGGATGATCCCGCATTTACCGTGTAACTCACGTATTCCGCGTGGGGGAGTGCAGTAAATCCGGTGTGAAACAAGAGGCGTGTTGTCCACAGCATGCAGAACCCACGCGGTCTACACTGGACTGTCACATATTCAAAGGTAACTAACAATAAAGTTAACAACAATTACAGCTTTTGGGTTCTGGAGACAGCATGTATATATGTATGGGGTTTTTTTGTTTTTTTTGGTGTTTTGATTGGTGTTTTACGCCGTACTCAAGAATATTTCACTTATACGACGGCGGCCAGCATTATGGTGGGTGGAAACCGGGCAGAGCCCGAAGGAAACCCACGACCATCCGCAGGTTGCTGGCAGACCTTCCCACTTACGGCCGGAGAGGAAGCCAGCATGAGCTGGACTTGAACTCACAGCGACCGCATTGGTGAGAGGCTCCTGGGTCATTGCGCTGCGCTAGCGCGCTAACCGACTGAGCCACGGAGGCCCCTGTATGTATGTATGTATGTATGTATGTATGTATGTATGTATGTATGTATGTATGCATGCATGCATGTATTCATGTATGCATGTATGTATGTATGTGTATGCGTGTATGCGAGTATGTATGCACGTGTATATGTATGTATGTGTGTGTATGTATGTCTGTATGTATGGATGGGGGAATGCCTGTATGATTCCTTGAAATCTGGTAACTATTTCACTCAAAAAATTAATCTGTTGACTTTAACAGAAAGTCTGTTATCTGGGTGAGGCTAGAACGTATTCCGCTATTATAACACAATATAGTGTCATTTTCAACATAATACACTTACGGCCGGAGAGGAAGCCAGCATGAGCTGGACTTGAACTCACAGCGACCGCATTGGTGAGAGGCTCCTGGGTCATTGCGCTGCGCTAGCGCGCTAACCGACTGAGCCACGGAGGCCCCTGTATGTATGTATGTATGTATGTATGTATGTATGTATGTATGTATGTATGTATGTATGCATGCATGCATGTATTCATGTATGCATGTATGTATGTATGTGTATGCGTGTATGCGAGTATGTATGCACGTGTATATGTATGTATGTGTGTGTATGTATGTCTGTATGTATGGATGGGGGAATGCCTGTATGATTCCTTGAAATCTGGTAACTATTTCACTCAAAAAATTAATCTGTTGACTTTAACAGAAAGTCTGTTATCTGGGTGATGCTAGAACGTATTCCGCTATTATAACACAATATAGTGTCATTTTCAACATAATATCCTGTTATTCTAATAGAATGGCTATGTTAAATTAATAAGAATACGTGTGTTCCTCCGCCATTTGAGGGAAATGGCACAGGCCGTTCCTGTAAGTACTACAAACATCATGCCCAAAGGAGAGCTGGGTAATGTACATGGTGATTGGGTAATGTACAGGGTGATTGGGTAATACACCCGGTGACTGAAAAGAGTTTACATATTAAAGAAGTACACATGGCTCTGTTGGGTTGAATAGAATTTAATGAAAACTACGAAATGACATTTGGCACACGGTCTACAGCAAGATGCATTTGTCATTCGAACGTCTTTATGTTGGGCCCAAGGAAATGCCGTCAATGTCGCAAATATACAACAATAAAACAGCGTGCAGTGAGTGTTATACGCCTATACAACTCCAGGATTCCTCTTGGATATCTCTTCCGGTAGGATAAGCAAATTGACATGCGCAGTTGGAAAATTGCTTTGCGAGGGTGGAGTTAATAGCCCGGATGTAAAAAGAGGTCGATTTTGGTGCTCTCAGATGCCGAGCAAATGGGAGAATATCACACTTTTATGGTGCCTGCCTGCATGGCATTTTCACTCGTGCTATTTGGCGATAGGATATGGCCGAAATCTAATGATTCACGCTTGGGTTGATGTCTGTTTTTGGACAAACCTTTGACGCGCAGTCTCTGTATAGCTGTGTGTGTGTGTGTGTATAGCTCTTGTGTTTCCAGCGATTAGCTAAATTACGTGTGTCTCGTCAGCAAAATGTCGCCCACTGACGCGTTCTCTACAGTTTTCGCAGATTTTTTTCCGCTTCACCACGCATGCTTCTTTTTCTATCCAGCTTTATTCAAACAGGAATGATCAGCCAAGAAAGAAAATCAAAGTGGAAATTATTTAGGACTTAATCCAGTCGGCTGTGAACGTCCATTATCTGCGAAATTAGAAAATCTCGGAAACTGGGTCAAGTAGAAACAGACTCACCGCCAGCCACCCTCTACCCCTCACCCTCGCTAAAGTTTCTCGCCTGGCCGCAATTTTCTTTGATAATCAAATTATCACCTCTACACAGACCGATTGTTGCTGTTTCGACCGGCCTCCGAAACGTTCACTTTTACTGGTACGTCTACTTTATATATTCTGATATTTTTTATTTGTTTGAAGCGAGTATCTCAAACGATCAGCCGTTTTGGTAGACACCGTCTTTGTCCTGGTACCTCGTAGCCCACATTTATATCTTCGTAAAATGTTTTGCTACAGGTATAGGTATATTTCGTTCTTGCCTTTCAGTCGCTAGATTTCCTCCCACCGTAATGCTGGCCGCCGTCGTATAAGTGAAATATTCTTGTGTACGGAGTAAAACACAAATCAAGTATATAAATAAATAAGTGAAATATTCTTTGGTACGGTGTAAAACGCCAGTCAAATAAATAAATGATTTCAGTGGCTGAATCACCCCTTGCATGAGATCAACTCCATTCTTCATCACACAGGGAATTGTCTGGATTTTCCCGCTCTCATCGTCCACTCAAAAACTTAATCTGTTAATTTTAACGGAAAGTCTCCTGCCGGAGAGATGCTTGAATGTATTCTGTTATTATAGCATAATACAGTGCCATAGTCAACGAAATATACTATTAGTCTAATAGAATCTTTATTTTGAATTAACAGAATATGTGTGTTATATTTAACAGAATAATCTGTTACGATAACACAGTACATTCTAGCAACTTTCTGTTAAAATTAACTGATTTATCTTTTTTAGGGTTCTCGGGATCTTGGCGGCAATGAGCTGCCAACAGTGCTGTCTTTGACGTGTATTCTTGCATGAAGTTCCCAGGAGACCACGTTTACCTTTTGTAATGGTATCATTGTTGGTGACTCGCACCTTGTGGAAATGTTCATGTCAATACATGTAATGCTTTGCGTTTGTTTTGTGTTGCACAATATCGCGTTTCTAAAAATCTGGAAAACGGAGGAATTATTTATGATCAATAACAGCTTTATTCCCAAGCTTGAATGTCTAAGGAAATGTACGATATTTAGAACACAATCATTACATAATCAGAATGCATACGGAATATTATATATTGCATAATCGAAATATACGGATAACAATTAATATACATTTGCCAGTTTATATCAATTCTTAATCACTTCCGAATATCAATACTGAATGGCTTTCGTGCTCCAGGTAAGCCAAAGTCAAATTATATATATAATATATATACATGCTGCATAATGTCTTTTGATTGGCATTCTGTTACTTATCGTGTATGCTCTTGCGTAACTAAAATATTTTGAATGCATTGTAGTAATTAGTCAGTGAGCCACCGCTGGAAGACCTTCAGTCTTTTGTGTGTCGATCAGCTTGACTTGGCCAGACAAGTTTGTGTCACTTGGTGATAAGTCTTGGCCACCATGAATATATATATATATCTTCCATATATATATATATATATATATATATATATATATATATATATATATATATATATATATATATATATATATATATATACATGAAGAAATAGAGAAAGTTCCCCTGGTGAGGAGAATTTAAATAGGAAAAAAAATAATAAAACGCCTTCTTAACTTTGTACATTCTGTTATAATCCAACTGCAGTTTCAAACTTCATGTTATTTTCAAGAAATATGAATATGAATGTCCACAGAGGTCTTTATATAGGATATGTGTTAACAGTAACTAAGGAACATGTTACGTACATGTCAAAACAGGCAGTGGTTTAGTTACATGGTATAATACATGGATAAATTGTTGCTGGGAACAAGGTCGTACATGTATAAAGCTGTTAAGTAGCGAACAATAGATTAATCAGTACCTGAGAGTGTCTATCCACAGGGCGACTAGTGACGATGCATTTTTATTAGCATCGAACGGATGACCCTGCGGATAATCTGTGACATAATATTTGTACATATGCAATGAGTAATATATATACAATGAGTGAAAAATGAACTGGTTTGACAAAATTAATCAACATAAATTATACAAGCATGTGGTATATCATGATATTATGAGGTACGATATTAGGGCCGATGACTACCATTGAGACATGGGTTGTATTTATTTATGAAGAAAGTTTCTTTTACGTCTAAGGTGGCTTGATTTCCATCTAATAATTTATAAAATAGAAAGACTTTAAAGGAGGGAGTCAATGACAGTGTGCATGAGCGTATGTGATTACTGACTGGAAGATGACAATATTCTTCGTTGTTGATATGTTGTCGATGCAGCGTCAGTCTGGAGCGGAGATCTGAGGTCTGGCCAATATATCGTTTGCCACATCCCATGTGGTTGACTCGAACTCACAATGACCGCATTGGTGGGAGGCTCCTGGGTTTTGGACCGTGCTGACGTTCTAACCACCTCAGTCACGGAAGCCGCGGATATGTACGCAAATTCCCTTTGTTGCCCGAGGCCGGGGTTGAACCCAGATCTATATCTCGTGGTTAGGAATAGCGCATCTTTCTCACTTATTTCATAAAACTCTTTCAGAATGAATTTAAAACTTCATATATACCATAACATATACCGCTATATGCACTTGTTTTGATTTTACAATTTGAAGTCCTAGGACCCATGCGTTCGGTCCTTGGAAACCGGGCAGAGCCCGGCGAAAACCGGTGACGTATACCTGTTCTCATATGAATATGACTATATACAGAAAGTACCAAGGAGTTATCCTCACTATAAACTATAAAGTCACAAGTTATTACTACAAAAGTTAGTGCGTCAACGTTATTTCATCAAACGTCTTCACTCCAAGTTTCTTAAGTTTTACGATGAGTATAATTCTCTTGTAAGTAAATATGGACAGAGCGTCCAAAATCTGTCAGTCTGCTTCATGATTGCATCTACTTCCGATCAACATGAATTGTTGGAATAAAAACCTGACTGCATGAGGTAAATTGACAAGAGACCGTATTTCACCGGTTACGTGTGGCTATTTGCCAGTTACAACACTGTCGTCGCTGCGCTGGTCGTACTCTCTGTGCTGTATGTCTACCACACTGTCGTCGCTGCTCTGGCTTTGCTCTCTATGCTGTACGTCCATCACACTGTCAACGCTACTCTGGTCTTACTCTCTATGCTGTACGTCTACCATACTGTCGTCGCTGCTCTGGTCTTACTCTCTATGCTGTACATCTACCACACTGTCGTCGCTGCTCTGGCTTTGCTCTCTATGCTGTACATCAACCATACTGTCCTCGCTGCTCTGGTCTTACTCTCTGTGCTGTACATCTACCATACTGTCGTCGCTGCTCTGGTCTTACTCTGTGTGCTGTACATCTACCATACTGTCGTCGCTGCTCTGGTCTTTCTCTGTGTGCTGTACATCTACCATACTGTCGTCGCTGCTCTGGTCTTACTCTGTGTGCTGTACATCTACCATACTGTCGTCGCTGCTCTGGTCTTACTCTCTGTGCTGTATGTCTACCATACTGTCGTCGCTGCTCTGGTCTTACTCTGTGTGCTGTACATCTACCATACTGTCGTCGCTGCACTGGTCTTACTCTGTGTGCTGTACATCTACCATACTGTCGTCGCTGCTCTGGTCTTACTTTGTGTGCTGTACATCTACCATACTGTCGTCGCTGCTCTGGTCTTACTCTCTGTGCTGTACATCTACCACACTGTCGTCGCTGCTCTGGCTTTGCTCTCTATGCTGTACATCAACCATACTGTCCTCGCTGCTCTGGTCTTACTCTGTGTGCTGTACATCTACCATACTGTCGTCGCTGCTCTGGTCTTACTCTGTGTGCTGTACATCTACCATACTGTCGTCGCTGCTCTGGTCTTACTCTGTGTGCTGTACATCTACCATACTGTCGTCGCTACTCTGGTCTTACTCTGTGTGCTGTACATCTACCATACTGTCGTCGCTGCTCTGGTCTTACTCTCTGTGCTGTACATCTACCATACTGTCGTCGCTGCTCTGGTCTTACTCTCTGTGCTGTATGTCTACCATACTGTCGTCGCTGCTCTGGTCTTACTCTGTGTGCTGTACATCTACCATACTGTCGTCGCTGCACTGGTCTTACTCTGTGTGCTGTACATCTACCATACTGTCGTCGCTGCTCTGGTCTTACTTTGTGTGCTGTACATCTACCATACTGTCGTCGCTGCTCTGGTCTTACTCTCTGTGCTGTACATCTACCACACTGTCGTCGCTGCTCTGGCTTTGCTCTCTATGCTGTACATCAACCATACTGTCCTCGCTGCTCTGGTCTTACTCTGTGTGCTGTACATCTACCATACTGTCGTCGCTGCTTTGGTCTTACTCTGTGTGCTGTACATCTACCATACTGTCGTCGCTGCTCTGGTCTTACTCTGTGTGCTGTACATCTACCATACTGTCGTCGCTACTCTGGTCTTACTCTGTGTGCTGTACATCTACCATACTGTCGTCGCTGCTCTGGTCTTACTCTCTGTGCTGTACATCTACCATACTGTCGTCGCTGCTCTGGTCTTACTCTGTGTGCTGTACATCTACCATACTGTCGTCGCTGCACTGGTCTTACTCTGTGTGCTGTACATCTACCATACTGTCGTCGCTGCTCTGGTCTTACTCTGTGTGCTGTACATCTACCATACTGTCGTCGCTGCTCTGGTCTTACTCTCTGTGCTGTACATCTACCATACTGTCGTTGCTGCTCTGGTCTTACTCTGTGTGCTGTACATCTACCATACTGTCGTCGCCGCTCTGGTCTTACTCTGTGTGCTGTACATCTACCATACTGCCGTCGTTGCTCTGTTCTTACTCTCTGTGCTGTACGTCTACCATACTGTCGTCGCTGCTC